>NC_091817.1:12670171-12970749 GCF_041296235.1 Equus asinus
CATGCAATGAAATGTTTGTTAAGTCTTATATGAACATGTTCCTAAACAGCTACCTGCAAACTGGGCTTAGAACAGTGCTCTCACATTGTTAGTAATTGATAGGTCATCTGTAGGGCATATGCTGAAATGTTTGAAATGTCTTAGGTGAATATGCCCCTAAACAGCTGTAAGCACATTTGTTTCACCAGAGTTCCTTTAGTGTCTGAATCTTATGGATATTTTTCAAGTCTGTAGTGTAATTTTTTAAGTATTTTATGAAGTTCTTCCTAAACAGATACTAGGAAACAAGGGTTCAGCTCATCCTTCTTTCCTTGAGTGAATATTAAAATTATTCTGTCATGACCATAGCGCAATATTTGTTAAGACTTATGAAAAGATATTTCTAAAAAACAACTTTCCAGCTGGGTTCTTAACATTGTTCTTTCATTTTATGGAAGTGATAACCATTCTGGATGGAATACACTGAAATGTTTGAAAAGACTTGTATGAAGATACTCCTAAATAGCTACAAGCAATCTGGTTACACCACAGTGTTCTTTCATTTAATAAACTTTATATATATTCTCCTATAGCTGTAGTGAAATGTTTTATATCATATATGAAAATGTTCCTACAGCTACCTGCAAGCTGGGATCAGCACACTGACTTTTCATTGTAATAAGGTGATAGTTACTTTGTATGGCATACACTGAAATGTCAGAAAAGACTTATATGAGTCTATTTCTAAAGAGATACAAGCAAGCTGGTTTCACAATAGTGATCTTTCATTGAATTAATGTAATAGATATTCTGTCGCACATGTTGTGAAATTTTCAATAAATCTTACACGAAATTGTTACTATAAGTCTACCTGAAAGCTGAGTTAAGTACGATGTTTTTTTCATTTTCAGAAAGTATAGCTGTTCTCTATGGCTCATACTGAAATGCTAGAAAAGACTTACATGAAGATGTTCCTTAAAAGCTACAAGGAAGTTGGTTTCACCACAGCATTCTTTCAATGTGTGAATGTTATAGATATTCCATCATGCCCGTAGTGAAATGTTTGATAGGACTTATTTGAAGATTCCCCTAAACAGCTGCAAGCAAGGTGTTTTCACCACAGTGTTCATTCAGAAAACGAATGTTATACGTATTCTGTCATGCCTCAAGAGAACTATTTGATGTCTTAGGTGAGAGTGTTCCTGAACAGCTACAAGCAAGCTTTTTCAACATAGTGTGGCTTCCTTGAATGAATGTTATGGATATCATGTTGCGGCTGTAGAGAAACGTTTGATAAGACATAAATGAAATGCTCATAAAGAGCCACTGGTTTCCTCAGAACGTTCTTTCTGGATATGGAAGCGATAGCCATTCTGTAGGCATAATGAAGTGTTTGAAGAGCCTTATACGAAGACATTCCCAAGGCGCCAGAAGTAATCTGGCTTCACCACAGTGTTCTTTCAGTGAACGAGTGTTATAGATAGTCTGTCATGCCTGTAGTGAAATGTTTAATAAGTCTTATATGAAGAGGTTTCAAACAGCCGCCAGCAAGCCGGGTTTAGCACAGTGTCCTTTAACTGTAAGTAAGTGAGAGCCATTCTGTATGGCATATACTTAAATGTTAGAGAGGTCTTATATGAAGATGTTCCTAAATAGAATCCAACAAGATGTGTTCAGGACAGAATAATTTCATCATAAGATAGTGACAGCCATTTAGTATGGCATATACTGAAATGCTGAAAAGGACTTAAACGAAGATCTTCCTTAACAGTCAAACCAAGCCACTTTCACCATAGTGTTCTTTCATTGAATGGATGTAATAGATATTCTGTCATGCCTGTAGTTAAATGTTCAATAGGTCTTACATAAAAATGCTCCTAATAATCTACCTGAAAGCTATGAAACACAACCTTCTTTCCTTGTAAGAAGGGTATGGCCATGCTGTATGCCATATACTGAAATGCTTGAAAAGCTTTATATGAAGATGTTCCTCAACAGTTACAAGAAAACTGCTTTCATCCCTGTGTTCATTCAATGAGTGAATGTTTAGAGATTCTGTCATTCCTGCAAAGGAATGTTTAATAAGTCTTACATGAAGATGTTTCTAAACAGCTACAAGGAAATTTTTTTAAATATAGTGTTATTACATTGAATAAACATTAAAGATATCCTGTCATGACTGTAGGCAAACGTCTGATAAGACTTGAACAAAATATTGATAAACAGTTACTTGCAAGCTGGGTTCATCAGAGTATTCTTTTCTGGCTATGGAGATGATAGCCATTCTGTATGGCATAAAGTGATATGTTTGAAGAGCCTTTTATTTATATTCTTAAACAGCTAACAAGCAAGATGGTTTCTTCACAGTGTTCTTTCAGTGAATGAATGTTCTAGATATTGTCACATCTGTGGTGAAACATTTGATATATGATGTTCCTAAACAGCTACCTATAAACCGGATTCAGCATGTGTTCTTTCATTTTGTGAAAATGATAGTCGCTCTGTGTGGAATATACTTAAGTATTTGAAGCGTATTATGTGCAGATGTTCCTAAACAGTGAAAAGAAGATGGTGTTTGCATAATTTTCTTTCAGATAACAAATGTTATAGACATTGTCACATCTGTAGTCAAATGTTTGATATGATTTATGTGAAAATATCCCTAAACAGCTACCTGTTGGCTTGATTAAGCACAATGCTCTTTCCTTGTAAGAAAGTGATAGCTGTTCCATGTGGCATGTACTGAAATGTTTGAAATGTCATATGTGAAGATGTTCCTTAAGAGCTACTTGCTAGGTGTTTTCAAGACAATGTTCTTTCAGTGAATGAATGTTATAGATAGTCTATCACACCCGTAGTGAAATGCTGGATAAGTTTTATGAAGATGTCCCCAAGTAGCTACAAGCAAAATGGTTTCACAACAGTGTTCTTACAGACATTGAATGTTATAGATATTCTGTCATGCCTGTAGGGAAATGTTTGATAAGACTTGCATGAACACTTACATGAAGATGTTTCTCAACAGCCACAAGCAAGCTTTTTCAACACAGTATTTCATTGAATGAATGTAATAATTATCACATTGTGGCTGCAGAGAAACGTTTGATAAGACACACACAAAATGTTCATAAATAGCATGTGCCAGCTGGTTGCATCACAATGTTGTTTAATTTAATGGAAGTGATCATCATTCTGTATAGCATATGATGTGTTTGAATAGCCTTATATAAAGATATTCCTAAAAACTTATGAGCAATCTGGTTTGACCAGAGTGTGTTCCTCAGTGAATGAATCTTACAGAGATTCTGTCAGAGCAGTAGTGACATGTTTGGTGTTTTGTATGAAGAAACCCTAAATGGCTTCCTGCAAGATGAGTTCAACACAGTGTTATTTCATTTTAAGAAAATGATAGTCATTCTGTTTGGCATAAACGGAAATATTAGAAAAGCCTTATATCAAGATGTTCCTAATTAGCTACCAGCAATCTGGCTTCACAATAGTGTTCTTTCATTGAATGGATGTAATAGATACTTTGTAGTGAAATGTATGATAAGTCTCTTAGGAAAAGGTTCCTAAACAGCTGCCTGCAATCTGGCTTCAGCACATTATATCACTGTCTCAAAGTGATATTCATTCAGTATGTCTTATATGGAAATGCTTGAAATGGTGAACATGAAGAAGTTTCTAAATATATACAAGCAAGATTGTTTCTCCACAGTTTTCTTTCAGTGACTGAATGTTATGTGTAGTCTGTCACGACTATTGTAAAATGTTTGATAAGTCTTATGTAGAAACGTTCCCAGATAGCTATCTGTGAGCTCTATTTAGCACAGTGTTCTTTCATTGTAGGAAAATGATACCCATTCATTATGGCATATACTGAAATGTGAGAAATGTCTTAAATACAAATGTTCCTAATAATAGCTTCAAGATGCTTTCACCACAGAGTTCTTTCAGTGAAACAATATTGCAGATATTCTGTGACACTTGTAGTGAAGTGTTAGTTAAAACTTACTTGCAAGCTGGATTCAGCACAGTGTTTCTTTCATTGTTGGAAACTCATATTCAATCAGAACAGCAAATATTGAAATGGTTATAATGACTAATATGAAGATGATCCTTAATGGCTGCAAGTAAGATGGTTTCACCACAGTTTTCTCTCAGTGAACAAATGCTATATATATTCTGTCCCGCATGCAATGAAATGTTTGTTAAGTCTTATATGAACATGTTCCTAAACAGCTACCTGCAAACTGGGCTTAGAACAGTGCTCTCACATTGTTAGTAATTGATAGGTCATCTGTAGGGCATATGCTGAAATGTTTGAAATGTCTTAGGTGAATATGCCCCTAAACAGCTGTAAGCACATTTGTTTCACCAGAGTTCCTTTAGTGTCTGAATCTTATGGATATTTTTCAAGTCTGTAGTGTAATTTTTTAAGTATTTTATGAAGTTCTTCCTAAACAGATACTAGGAAACAAGGGTTCAGCTCATCCTTCTTTCCTTGAGTGAATATTAAAATTATTCTGTCATGACCATAGCGCAATATTTGTTAAGACTTATGAAAAGATATTTCTAAAAAACAACTTTCCAGCTGGGTTCTTAACATTGTTCTTTCATTTTATGGAAGTGATAACCATTCTGGATGGAATACACTGAAATGTTTGAAAAGACTTGTATGAAGATACTCCTAAATAGCTACAAGCAATCTGGTTACACCACAGTGTTCTTTCATTTAATAAACTTTATATATATTCTCCTATAGCTGTAGTGAAATGTTTTATATCATATATGAAAATGTTCCTACAGCTACCTGCAAGCTGGGATCAGCACACTGACTTTTCATTGTAATAAGGTGATAGTTACTTTGTATGGCATACACTGAAATGTCAGAAAAGACTTATATGAGTCTATTTCTAAAGAGATACAAGCAAGCTGGTTTCACAATAGTGATCTTTCATTGAATTAATGTAATAGATATTCTGTCGCACATGTTGTGAAATTTTCAATAAATCTTACACGAAATTGTTACTATAAGTCTACCTGAAAGCTGAGTTAAGTACGATGTTTTTTCATTTTCAGAAAGTATAGCTGTTCTCTATGGCTCATACTGAAATGCTAGAAAAGACTTACATGAAGATGTTCCTTAAAAGCTACAAGGAAGTTGGTTTCACCACAGCATTCTTTCAATGTGTGAATGTTATAGATATTCCATCATGCCCGTAGTGAAATGTTTGATAGGACTTATTTGAAGATTCCCCTAAACAGCTGCAAGCAAGGTGTTTTCACCACAGTGTTCATTCAGAAAACGAATGTTATACGTATTCTGTCATGCCTCAAGAGAACTATTTGATGTCTTAGGTGAGAGTGTTCCTGAACAGCTACAAGCAAGCTTTTTCAACATAGTGTGGCTTCCTTGAATGAATGTTATGGATATCATGTTGCGGCTGTAGAGAAACGTTTGATAAGACATAAATGAAATGCTCATAAAGAGCCACTGGTTTCCTCAGAACGTTCTTTCTGGATATGGAAGCGATAGCCATTCTGTAGGCATAATGAAGTGTTTGAAGAGCCTTATACGAAGACATTCCCAAGGCGCCAGAAGTAATCTGGCTTCACCACAGTGTTCTTTCAGTGAACGAGTGTTATAGATAGTCTGTCATGCCTGTAGTGAAATGTTTAATAAGTCTTATATGAAGAGGTTTCAAACAGCCGCCAGCAAGCCGGGTTTAGCACAGTGTCCTTTAACTGTAAGTAAGTGAGAGCCATTCTGTATGGCATATACTTAAATGTTAGAGAGGTCTTATATGAAGATGTTCCTAAATAGAATCCAACAAGATGTGTTCAGGACAGAATAATTTCATCATAAGATAGTGACAGCCATTTAGTATGGCATATACAGAAATGCTGAAAAGGACTTAAACGAAGATCTTCCTTAACAGTCAAACCAAGCCACTTTCACCATAGTGTTCTTCCATTGAATGGATGTAATAGATATTCTGTCATGCCTGTAGTTAAATGTTCAATAGGTCTTACATAAAAATGCTCCTAATAATCTACCTGAAAGCTATGAAACACAACCTTCTTTCCTTGTAAGAAGGGTATGGCCATGCTGTATGCCATATACTGAAATGCTTGAAAAGCTTTATATGAAGATGTTCCTCAACAGTTACAAGAAAACTGCTTTCATCCCTGTGTTCATTCAATGAGTGAATGTTTAGAGATTCTGTCATTCCTGCAAAGGAATGTTTAATAAGTCTTACATGAAGATGTTTCTAAACAGCTACAAGGAAATTTTTTTAAATATAGTGTTATTACATTGAATAAACATTAAAGATATCCTGTCATGACTGTAGGCAAACGTCTGATAAGACTTGAACAAAACATTGATAAACAGTTACTTGCAAGCTGGGTTCATCACAGTATTCTTTTCTGGCTATGGACATGATAGCCATTCTGTATGGCATAAAGTGATATGTTTGAAGAGCCTTTTATTTATATTCTTAAACAGCTAACAAGCAAGATGGTTTCTTCACAGTGTTCTTTCAGTGAATGAATGTTCTAGATATTGTCACATCTGTGGTGAAACATTTGATATATGATGTTCCTAAACAGCTACCTATAAACCGGATTCAGCATGTGTTCTTTCATTTTGTGAAAATGATAGTCGCTCTGTGTGGAATATACTTAAGTATTTGAAGCGTATTATGTGCAGATGTTCCTAAACAGTGAAAAGAAGATGGTGTTTGCATAATTTTCTTTCAGATAACAAATGTTATAGACATTGTCACATCTGTAGTCAAATGTTTGATATGATTTATGTGAAAATATCCCTAAACAGCTACCTGTTGGCTTGATTAAGCACAATGCTCTTTCCTTGTAAGAAAGTGATAGCTGTTCCATGTGGCATGTACTGAAATGTTTGAAATGTCATATGTGAAGATGTTCCTTAAGAGCTACTTGCTAGGTGTTTTCAAGACAATGTTCTTTCAGTGAATGAATGTTATAGATAGTCTATCACACCCGTAGTGAAATGCTGGATAAGTTTTATGAAGATGTCCCCAAGTAGCTACAAGCAAAATGGTTTCACAACAGTGTTCTTACAGACATTGAATGTTATAGATATTCTGTCATGCCTGTAGGGAAATGTTTGATAAGACTTGCATGAACACTTACATGAAGATGTTTCTCAACAGCCACAAGCAAGCTTTTTCAACACAGTATTTCATTGAATGAATGTAATAATTATCACATTGTGGCTGCAGAGAAACGTTTGATAAGACACACACAAAATGTTCATAAATAGCATGTGCCAGCTGGTTGCATCACAATGTTGTTTAATTTAATGGAAGTGATCATCATTCTGTATAGCATATGATGTGTTTGAATAGCCTTATATAAAGATATTCCTAAAAACTTATGAGCAATCTGGTTTCACCAGAGTGTGTTCCTCAGTGAATGAATCTTACAGAGATTCTGTCAGAGCAGTAGTGACATGTTTGGTGTTTTGTATGAAGAAACCCTAAATGGCTTCCTGCAAGATGAGTTCAACACAGTGTTATTTCATTTTAAGAAAATGATAGTCATTCTGTTTGGCATAAACTGAAATATTAGAAAAGCCTTATATCAAGACGTTCCTAATTAGCTACCAGCAATCTGGCTTCACAATAGTGTTCTTTCATTGAATGGATGTAATAGATACTTTGTAGTGAAATGTATGATAAGTCTCTTAGGAAAAGGTTCCTAAACAGCTGCCTGCAATCTGGCTTCAGCACATTATATCACTGTCTCAAAGTGATATTCATTCAGTATGTCTTATATGGAAATGCTTGAAATGGTGAACATGAAGAAGTTTCTAAATATATACAAGCAAGATTGTTTCTCCACAGTTTTCTTTCAATGACTGAATGTTATGTATAGTCTGTCACGACTATTGTAAAATGTTTGATAAGTCTTATGTAGAAACGTTCCTAGATAGCTATCTGTGAGCTCTATTTAGCACAGTGTTCTTTCATTGTAGGAAAATGATACCCATTCATTATGGCATATACTGAAATGTGAGAAATGTCTTAAATACAAATGTTCCTAATAATAGCTTCAAGATGCTTTCACCACAGAGTTCTTTCAGTGAAACAATATTGCAGATATTCTGTGACACTTGTAGTGAAGTGTTAGTTAAAACTTACTTGCAAGCTGGATTCAGCACAGTGTTTCTTTCATTGTTGGAAACTCATATTCAATCAGAACAGCAAATATTGAAATGGTTATAATGACTAATATGAAGATGATCCTTAATGGCTGCAAGTAAGATGGTTTCACCACAGTTTTCTCTCAGTGAACAAATGCTATATATATTCTGTCCCACATGCAATGAAATGTTTGTTAAGTCTTATATGAACATGTTCCTAAACAGCTACCTGCAAACTGGGCTTAGAACAGTGTTCTCACATTGTTAGTAATTGATAGGTCATCTGTAGGGCATATGCTGAAATGTTTGAAATGTCTTAGGTGAATATGCCCCTAAACAGCTGTAAGCACATTTGTTTCACCAGAGTTCCTTTAGTGTCTGAATCTTATGGATATTTTTCAAGTCTGTAGTGTAATTTTTTAAGTATTTTATGAAGTTCTTCCTAAACAGATACTAGGAAACAAGGGTTCAGCTCATCCTTCTTTCCTTGAGTGAATATTAAAATTATTCTGTCATGACCATAGCGCAATATTTGTTAAGACTTATGAAAAGATATTTCTAAAAAACAACTTTCCAGCTGGGTTCTTAACATTGTTCTTTCATTTTATGGAAGTGATAACCATTCTGGATGGAATACACTGAAATGTTTGAAAAGACTTGTATGAAGATACTCCTAAATAGCTACAAGCAATCTGGTTACACCACAGTGTTCTTTCATTTAATAAACTTTATATATATTCTCCTATAGCTGTAGTGAAATGTTTTATATCATATATGAAAATGTTCCTACAGCTACCTGCAAGCTGGGATCAGCACACTGACTTTTCATTGTAATAAGGTGATAGTTACTTTGTATGGCATACACTGAAATGTCAGAAAAGACTTATATGAGTCTATTTCTAAAGAGATACAAGCAAGCTGGTTTCACAATAGTGATCTTTCATTGAATTAATGTAATAGATATTCTGTCGCACATGTTGTGAAATTTTCAATAAATCTTACACGAAATTGTTACTATAAGTCTACCTGAAAGCTGAGTTAAGTACGATGTTTTTTCATTTTCAGAAAGTATAGCTGTTCTCTATGGCTCATACTGAAATGCTAGAAAAGACTTACATGAAGATGTTCCTTAAAAGCTACAAGGAAGTTGGTTTCACCACAGCATTCTTTCAATGTGTGAATGTTATAGATATTCCATCATGCCCGTAGTGAAATGTTTGATAGGACTTATTTGAAGATTCCCCTAAACAGCTGCAAGCAAGGTGTTTTCACCACAGTGTTCATTCAGAAAACGAATGTTATACGTATTCTGTCATGCCTCAAGAGAACTATTTGATGTCTTAGGTGAGAGTGTTCCTGAACAGCTACAAGCAAGCTTTTTCAACATAGTGTGGCTTCCTTGAATGAATGTTATGGATATCATGTTGCGGCTGTAGAGAAACGTTTGATAAGACATAAATGAAATGCTCATAAAGAGCCACTGGTTTCCTCAGAACGTTCTTTCTGGATATGGAAGCGATAGCCATTCTGTAGGCATAATGAAGTGTTTGAAGAGCCTTATACGAAGACATTCCCAAGGCGCCAGAAGTAATCTGGCTTCACCACAGTGTTCTTTCAGTGAACGAGTGTTATAGATAGTCTGTCATGCCTGTAGTGAAATGTTTAATAAGTCTTATATGAAGAGGTTTCAAACAGCCGCCAGCAAGCCGGGTTTAGCACAGTGTCCTTTAACTGTAAGTAAGTGAGAGCCATTCTGTATGGCATATACTTAAATGTTAGAGAGGTCTTATATGAAGATGTTCCTAAATAGAATCCAACAAGATGTGTTCAGGACAGAATAATTTCATCATAAGATAGTGACAGCCATTTAGTATGGCATATACAGAAATGCTGAAAAGGACTTAAACGAAGATCTTCCTTAACAGTCAAACCAAGCCACTTTCACCATAGTGTTCTTTCATTGAATGGATTTAATAGATATTCTGTCATGCCTGTAGTTAAATGTTCAATAGGTCTTACATAAAAATGCTCCTAATAATCTACCTGAAAGCTATGAAACACAACCTTCTTTCCTTGTAAGAAGGGTATGGCCATGCTGTATGCCATATACTGAAATGCTTGAAAAGCCTTATATGAAGATGTTCCTCAACAGTTACAAGAAAACTGCTTTCATCCCTGTGTTCATTCAATGAGTGAATGTTTAGAGATTCTGTCATTCCTGCAAAGGAATGTTTAATAAGTCTTACATGAAGATGTTTCTAAACAGCTACAAGGAAATTTTTTTAAATATAGTGTTATTACATTGAATAAACATTAAAGATATCCTGTCATGACTGTAGGCAAACGTCTGATAAGACTTGAACAAAATATTGATAAACAGTTACTTGCAAGCTGGGTTCATCACAGTATTCTTTTCTGGCTATGGAGATGATAGCCATTCTGTATGGCATAAAGTGATATGTTTGAAGAGCCTTTTATTTATATTCTTAAACAGCTAACAAGCAAGATGGTTTCTTCACAGTGTTCTTTCAGTGAATGAATGTTCTAGATATTGTCACATCTGTGGTGAAACATTTGATATATGATGTTCCTAAACAGCTACCTATAAACCGGATTCAGCATGTGTTCTTTCATTTTGTGAAAATGATAGTCGCTCTGTGTGGAATATACTTAAGTATTTGAAGCGTATTATGTGCAGATGTTCCTAAACAGTGAAAAGAAGATGGTTTTTGCATAATTTTCTTTCAGATAACAAATGTTATAGACATTGTCACATCTGTAGTCAAATGTTTGATATGATTTATGTGAAAATATCCCTAAACAGCTACCTGTTGGCTTGATTAAGCACAATGCTCTTTCCTTGTAAGAAAGTGATAGCTGTTCCATGTGGCATGTACTGAAATGTTTGAAATGTCATATGTGAAGATGTTCCTTAAGAGCTACTTGCTAGGTGTTTTCAAGACAATGTTCTTTCAGTGAATGAATGTTATAGATAGTCTATCACACCCGTAGTGAAATGCTGGATAAGTTTTATGAAGATGTCCCCAAGTAGCTACAAGCAAAATGGTTTCACAACAGTGTTCTTACAGACATTGAATGTTATAGATATTCTGTCATGCCTGTAGGGAAATGTTTGATAAGACTTGCATGAACACTTACATGAAGATGTTTCTCAACAGCCACAAGCAAGCTTTTTCAACACAGTATTTCATTGAATGAATGTAATAATTATCACATTGTGGCTGCAGAGAAACGTTTGATAAGACACACACAAAATGTTCATAAATAGCATGTGCCAGCTGGTTGCATCACAATGTTGTTTAATTTAATGGAAGTGATAATCATTCTGTATAGCCTATGATGTGTTTGAATAGCCTTATATAAAGATATTCCTAAAAACTTATGAGCAATCTGGTTTCACCAGAGTGTGTTCCTCAGTGAATGAATCTTACAGAGATTCTGTCAGAGCAGTAGTGACATGTTTGGTGTTTTGTATGAAGAAACCCTAAATGGCTTCCTGCAAGATGAGTTCAACACAGTGTTATTTCATTTTAAGAAAATGATAGTCATTCTGTTTGGCATAAACGGAAATATTAGAAAAGCCTTATATCAAGATGTTCCTAATTAGCTACCAGCAATCTGGCTTCACAATAGTGTTCTTTCATTGAATGGATGTAATAGATACTTTGTAGTGAAATGTATGATAAGTCTCTTAGGAAAAGGTTCCTAAACAGCTGCCTGCAATCTGGCTTCAGCACATTATATCACTGTCTCAAAGTGATATTCATTCAGTATGTCTTATATGGAAATGCTTGAAATGGTGAACATGAAGAAGTTTCTAAATATATACAAGCAAGATTGTTTCTCCACAGTTTTCTTTCAATGACTGAATGTTATGTATAGTCTGTCACGACTATTGTAAAATGTTTGATAAGTCTTATGTAGAAACGTTCCTAGATAGCTATCTGTGAGCTCTATTTAGCACAGTGTTCTTTCATTGTAGGAAAATGATACCCATTCATTATGGCATATACTGAAATGTGAGAAATGTCTTAAATACAAATGTTCCTAATAATAGCTTCAAGATGCTTTCACCACAGAGTTCTTTCAGTGAAACAATATTGCAGATATTCTGTGACACTTGTAGTGAAGTGTTAGTTAAAACTTACTTGCAAGCTGGATTCAGCACAGTGTTTCTTTCATTGTTGGAAACTCATATTCAATCAGAACAGCAAATATTGAAATGGTTATAATGACTAATATGAAGATGATCCTTAATGGCTGCAAGTAAGATGGTTTCACCACAGTTTTCTCTCAGTGAACAAATGCTATATATATTCTGTCCCACATGCAATGAAATGTTTGTTAAGTCTTATATGAACATGTTCCTAAACAGCTACCTGCAAACTGGGCTTAGAACAGTGTTCTCACATTGTTAGTAATTGATAGGTCATCTGTAGGGCATATGCTGAAATGTTTGAAATGTCTTAGGTGAATATGCCCCTAAACAGCTGTAAGCACATTTGTTTCACCAGAGTTCCTTTAGTGTCTGAATCTTATGGATATTTTTCAAGTCTGTAGTGTAATTTTTTAAGTATTTTATGAAGTTCTTCCTAAACAGATACTAGGAAACAAGGGTTCAGCTCATCCTTCTTTCCTTGAGTGAATATTAAAATTATTCTGTCATGACCATAGCGCAATATTTGTTAAGACTTATGAAAAGATATTTCTAAAAAACAACTTTCCAGCTGGGTTCTTAACATTGTTCTTTCATTTTATGGAAGTGATAACCATTCTGGATGGAATACACTGAAATGTTTGAAAAGACTTGTATGAAGATACTCCTAAATAGCTACAAGCAATCTGGTTACACCACAGTGTTCTTTCATTTAATAAACTTTATATATATTCTCCTATAGCTGTAGTGAAATGTTTTATATCATATATGAAAATGTTCCTACAGCTACCTGCAAGCTGGGATCAGCACACTGACTTTTCATTGTAATAAAGTGATAGTTACTTTGTATGGCATACACTGAAATGTCAGAAAAGACTTATATGAGTGTATTTCTAAAGAGATACAAGCAAGCTGGTTTCACAATAGTGATCTTTCATTGAATTAATGTAATAGATATTCTGTCGCACATGTTGTGAAATTTTCAATAAATCTTACATGAAAATGTTACTATAAGTCTACCTGAAAGCTGAGTTAAGTACGATGTTTTTTCATTTTCAGAAAGTATAGCTGTTCTCTATGGCTCATACTGAAATGCTAGAAAAGACTTACATGAAGATGTTCCTTAAAAGCTACAAGGAAGTTGGTTTCACCAAAGCATTCTTTCAATGAGTGAATGTTATAGATATTCCATCATGCCCGTAGTGAAATGTTTGATAGGACTTATTTGAAGATTCCCCTAAACAGCTGCAAGCAAGGTGTTTTCACCACAGTGTTCATTCAGAAAACGAATGTTATACGTATTCTGTCATGCCTCAAGAGAACTATTTGATGTCTTAGGTGAGAGTGTTCCTGAACAGCTACAAGCAAGCTTTTTCAACATAGTGTGGCTTCCTTGAATGAATGTTATGGATATCATGTTGCGGCTGTAGAGAAACGTTTGATAAGACATAAATGAAATGCTCATAAAGAGCCACTGGTTTCCTCAGAACGTTCTTTCTGGATATGGAAGCGATAGCCATTCTGTAGGCATAATGAAGTGTTTGAAGAGCCTTATACGAAGACATTCCCAAGGCGCCAGAAGTAATCTGGCTTCACCACAGTGTTCTTTCAGTGAACGAGTGTTATAGCTAGTCTGTCATGCCTGTAGTGAAATGTTTAATAAGTCTTATATGAAGAGGTTTCAAACAGCCGCCAGCAAGCCGGGTTTAGCACAGTGTCCTTTAACTGTAAGTAAGTGAGAGCCATTCTGTATGGCATATACTTAAATGTTAGAGAGGTCTTATATGAAGATGTTCCTAAATAGAATCCAACAAGATGTGTTCAGGACAGAATAATTTCATCATAAGATAGTGACAGCCATTTAGTATGGCATATACAGAAATGCTGAAAAGGACTTAAACGAAGATCTTCCTTAACAGTCAAACCAAGCCACTTTCACCATAGTGTTCTTTCATTGAATGGATGTAATAGATATTCTGTCATGCCTGTAGTTAAATGTTCAATAGGTCTTACATAAAAATGCTCCTAATAATCTACCTGAAAGCTATGAAACACAACCTTCTTTCCTTGTAAGAAGGGTATGGCCATGCTGTATGCCATATACTGAAATGCTTGAAAAGCTTTATAAGAAGATGTTCCTCAACAGTTACAAGAAAACTGCTTTCATCCCTGTGTTCATTCAATGAGTGAATGTTTAGAGATTCTGTCATTCCTGCAAAGGAATGTTTAATAAGTCTTACATGAAGATGTTTCTAAACAGCTACAAGGAAATTTTTTTAAATATAGTGTTATTACATTGAATAAACATTAAAGATATCCTGTCATGACTGTAGGCAAACGTCTGATAAGACTTGAACAAAATATTGATAAACAGTTACTTGCAAGCTGGGTTCATCACAGTATTCTTTTCTGGCTATGGAGATGATAGCCATTCTGTATGGCATAAAGTGATATGTTTGAAGAGCCTTTTATTTATATTCTTAAACAGCTAACAAGCAAGATGGTTTCTTCACAGTGTTCTTTCAGTGAATGAATGTTCTAGATATTGTCACATCTGTGGTGAAACATTTGATATATGATGTTCCTAAACAGCTACCTATAAACCGGATTCAGCATGTGTTCTTTCTTTTTGTGAAAATGATAGTCGCTCTGTGTGGAATATACTTAAGTATTTGAAGCGTATTATGTGCAGATGTTCCTAAACAGTGAAAAGAAGATGGTTTTTGCATAATTTTCTTTCAGATAACAAATGTTATAGACATTGTCACATCTGTAGTCAAATGTTTGATATGATTTATGTGAAAATATCCCTAAACAGCTACCTGTTGGCTTGATTAAGCACAATGCTCTTTCCTTGTAAGAAAGTGATAGCTGTTCCATGTGGCATGTACTGAAATGTTTGAAATGTCATATGTGAAGAGGTTCCTTAAGAGCTACTTGCTAGGTGTTTTCAAGACAATGTTCTTTCAGTGAATGAATGTTATAGATAGTCTATCACACCCGTAGTGAAATGCTGGATAAGTTTTATGAAGATGTCCCCAAGTAGCTACAAGCAAAATGGTTTCACAACAGTGTTCTTACAGACATTGAATGTTATAGATATTCTGTCATGCCTGTAGGGAAATGTTTGATAAGACTTGCATGAACACTTACATGAAGATGTTTCTCAACAGCCACAAGCAAGCTTTTTCAACACAGTATTTCATTGAATGAATGTAATAATTATCACATTGTGGCTGCAGAGAAACGTTTGATAAGACACACACAAAATGTTCATAAATAGCATGTGCCAGCTGGTTGCATCACAATGTTGTTTAATTTAATGGAAGTGATCATCATTCTGTATAGCATATGATGTGTTTGAATAGCCTTATATAAAGATATTCCTAAAAACTTATGAGCAATCTGGTTTGACCAGAGTGTGTTCCTCAGTGAATGAATCTTACAGAGATTCTGTCAGAGCAGTAGTGACATGTTTGGTGTTTTGTATGAAGAAACCCTAAATGGCTTCCTGCAAGATGAGTTCAACACAGTGTTATTTCATTTTAAGAAAATGATAGTCATTCTGTTTGGCATAAACGGAAATATTAGAAAAGCCTTATATCAAGATGTTCCTAATTAGCTACCAGCAATCTGGCTTCACAATAGTGTTCTTTCATTGAATGGATGTAATAGATACTTTGTAGTGAAATGTATGATAAGTCTCTTAGGAAAAGGTTCCTAAACAGCTGCCTGCAATCTGGCTTCAGCACATTATATCACTGTCTCAAAGTGATATTCATTCAGTATGTCTTATATGGAAATGCTTGAAATGGTGAACATGAAGAAGTTTCTAAATATATACAAGCAAGATTGTTTCTCCACAGTTTTCTTTCAGTGACTGAATGTTATGTATAGTCTGTCACGACTATTGTAAAATGTTTGATAAGTCTTATGTAGAAACGTTCCTAGATAGCTATCTGTGAGCTCTATTTAGCACAGTGTTCTTTCATTGTAGGAAAATGATACCCATTCATTATGGCATATACTGAAATGTGAGAAATGTCTTAAATACAAATGTTCCTAATAATAGCTTCAAGATGCTTTCACCACAGAGTTCTTTCAGTGAAACAATATTGCAGATATTCTGTGACACTTGTAGTGAAGTGTTAGTTAAAACTTACTTGCAAGCTGGATTCAGCACAGTGTTTCTTTCATTGTTGGAAACTCATATTCAATCAGAACAGCAAATATTGAAATGGTTATAATGACTAATATGAAGATGATCCTTAATGGCTGCAAGTAAGATGGTTTCACCACAGTTTTCTCTCAGTGAACAAATGCTATATATATTCTGTCCCACATGCAATGAAATGTCTGTTAAGTCTTATATGAACATGTTCCTAAACAGCTACCTGCAAACTGGGCTTAGAACAGTGTTCTCACATTGTTAGTAATTGATAGGTCATCTGTAGGGCATATGCTGAAATGTTTGAAATGTCTTAGGTGAATATGCCCCTAAACAGCTGTAAGCACATTTGTTTCACCAGAGTTCCTTTAGTGTCTGAATCTTATGGATATTTTTCAAGTCTGTAGTGTAATTTTTTAAGTATTTTATGAAGTTCTTCCTAAACAGATAGTAGGAAACAAGGGTTCAGCTCATCCTTCTTTCCTTGAGTGAATATTAAAATTATTCTGTCATGACCATAGCGCAATATTTGTTAAGACTTATGACAAGATATTTCTAAAAAACAACTTTCCAGCTGGGTTCTTAACATTGTTCTTTCATTTTATGGAAGTGATAACCATTCTGGATGGAATACACTGAAATGTTTGAAAAGACTTGTATGAAGATACTCCTAAATAGCTACAAGCAATCTGGTTACACCACAGTGTTCTTTCATTTAATAAACTTTATATATATTCTCCTATAGCTGTAGAGAAATGTTTTATATCATATATGAAAATGTTCCTACAGCTACCTGCAAGCTGGGATCAGCACACTGACTTTTCATTGTAATAAGGTGATAGTTACTTTGTATGGCATACACTGAAATGTCAGAAAAGACTTATATGAGTGTATTTCTAAAGAGATACAAGCAAGCTGGTTTCACAATAGTGATCTTTCATTGAATTAATGTAATAGATATTCTGTCGCACATGTTGTGAAATTTTCAATAAATCTTACACGAAAATGTTACTATAAGTCTACCTGAAAGCTGAGTTAAGTATGATGTTTTTTCATTTTCAGAAAGTATAGCTGTTCTCTATGGCTCATACTGAAATGCTAGAAAAGACTTACATGAAGATGTTCCTTAAAAGCTACAAGGAAGTTGGTTTCACCACAGCATTCTTTCAATGTGTGAATGTTATAGATATTCCATCATGCCCGTAGTGAAATGTTTGATAGGACTTATTTGAAGATTCCCCTAAACAGCTGCAAGCAAGGTGTTTTCACCACAGTGTTCATTCAGAAAATGAATGTTATACGTATTCTGTCATGCCTCAAGAGAACTATTTGATGTCTTAGGTGAGAGTGTTCCTGAACAGCTACAAGCAAGCTTTTTCAACATAGTGTGGCTTCCTTGAATGAATGTTATGGATATCATGTTGCGGCTGTAGAGAAACGTTTGATAAGACATAAATGAAATGCTCATAAAGAGCCACTGGTTTCCTCAGAACGTTCTTTCTGGATATGGAAGCGATAGCCATTCTGTAGGCATAATGAAGTGTTTGAAGAGCCTTATACGAAGACATTCCCAAGGCGCCAGAAGTAATCTGGCTTCACCACAGTGTTCTTTCAGTGAACGAGTGTTATAGATAGTCTGTCATGCCTGTAGTGAAATGTTTAATACGTCTTATATGAAGAGGTTTCAAACAGCCGCCAGCAAGCCGGGTTTAGCACAGTGTCCTTTAACTGTAAGTAAGTGAGAGCCATTCTGTATGGCATATACTTAAATGTTAGAGAGGTCTTATATGAAGATGTTCCTAAATAGAATCCAACAAGATGTGTTCAGGACAGAATAATTTCATCATAAGATAGTGACAGCCATTTAGTATGGCATATACAGAAATGCTGAAAAGGACTTAAACGAAGATCTTCCTTAACAGTCAAACCAAGCCACTTTCACCATAGTGTTCTTTCATTGAATGGATGTAATAGATATTCTGTCATGCCTGTAGTTAAATGTTCAATAGGTCTTTCATAAAAATGCTCCTAATAATCTACCTGAAAGCTATGAAACACAACCTTCTTTCCTTGTAAGAAGGGTATGGCCATGCTGTATGCCATATACTGAAATGCTTGAAAAGCTTTATATGAAGATGTTCCTCAACAGTTACAAGAAAACTGCTTTCATCCCTGTGTTCATTCAATGAGTGAATGTTTAGAGATTCTGTCATTCCTGCAAAGGAATGTTTAATAAGTCTTACATGAAGATGTTTCTAAACAGCTACAAGGAAATTTTTTTAAATATAGTGTTATTACATTGAATAAACATTAAAGATATCCTGTCATGACTGTAGGCAAACGTCTGATAAGACTTGAACAAAATATTGATAAACAGTTACTTGCAAGCTGGGTTCATCACAGTATTCTTTTCTGGCTATGGAGATGATAGCCATTCTGTATGGCATAAAGTGATATGTTTGAAGAGCCTTTTATTTATATTCTTAAACAGCTAACAAGCAAGATGGTTTCTTCACAGTGTTCTTTCAGTGAATGAATGTTCTAGATATTGTCACATCTGTGGTGAAACATTTGATATATGATGTTCCTAAACAGCTACCTATAAACCGGATTCAGCATGTGTTCTTTCATTTTGTGAAAATGATAGTCGCTCTGTGTGGAATATACTTAAGTATTTGAAGCGTATTATGTGCAGATGTTCCTAAACAGTGAAAAGAAGATGGTTTTTGCATAATTTTCTTTCAGATAACAAATGTTATAGACATTGTCACATCTGTAGTCAAATGTTTGATATGATTTATGTGAAAATATCCCTAAACAGCTACCTGTTGGCTTGATTAAGCACAATGCTCTTTCCTTGTAAGAAAGTGATAGCTGTTCCATGTGGCATGTACTGAAATGTTTGAAATGTCATATGTGAAGATGTTCCTTAAGAGCTACTTGCTAGGTGTTTTCAAGACAATGTTCTTTCAGTGAATGAATGTTATAGATAGTCTATCACACCCGTAGTGAAATGCTGGATAAGTTTTATGAAGATGTCCCCAAGTAGCTACAAGCAAAATGGTTTCACAACAGTGTTCTTACAGACATTGAATGTTATAGATATTCTGTCATGCCTGTAGGGAAATGTTTGATAAGACTTGCATGAACACTTACATGAAGATGTTTCTCAACAGCCACAAGCAAGCTTTTTCAACACAGTATTTCATTGAATGAATGTAATAATTATCACATTGTGGCTGCAGAGAAACGTTTGATAAGACACACACAAAATGTTCATAAATAGCATGTGCCAGCTGGTTGCATCACAATGTTGTTTAATTTAATGGAAGTGATCATCATTCTGTATAGCATATGATGTGTTTGAATAGCCTTATATAAAGATATTCCTAAAAACTTATGAGCAATCTGGTTTGACCAGAGTGTGTTCCTCAGTGAATGAATCTTACAGAGATTCTGTCAGAGCAGTAGTGACATGTTTGGTGTTTTGTATGAAGAAACCCTAAATGGCTTCCTGCAAGATGAGTTCAACACAGTGTTATTTCATTTTAAGAAAATGATAGTCATTCTGTTTGGCATAAACTGAAATATTAGAAAAGCCTTATATCAAGACGTTCCTAATTAGCTACCAGCAATCTGGCTTCACAATAGTGTTCTTTCATTGAATGGATGTAATAGATACTTTGTAGTGAAATGTATGATAAGTCTCTTAGGAAAAGGTTCCTAAACAGCTGCCTGCAATCTGGCTTCAGCACATTATATCACTGTCTCAAAGTGATATTCATTCAGTATGTCTTATATGGAAATGCTTGAAATGGTGAACATGAAGAAGTTTCTAAATATATACAAGCAAGATTGTTTCTCCACAGTTTTCTTTCAGTGACTGAATGTTATGTGTAGTCTGTCACGACTATTGTAAAATGTTTGATAAGTCTTATGTAAAAACGTTCCTAGATAGCTATCTGTGAGCTCTATTTAGCACAGTGTTCTTTCATTGTAGGAAAATGATACCCATTCATTATGGCATATACTGAAATGTGAGAAATGTCTCAAATACAAATGTTCCTAATAATAGCTTCAAGATGCTTTCACCACAGAGTTCTTTCAGTGAAACAATATTGCAGATATTCTGTGACACTTGTAGTGAAGTGTTAGTTAAAACTTACTTGCAAGCTGGATTCAGCACAGTGTTTCTTTCATTGTTTGAAACTCATATTCAATCAGAACAGCAAATATTGAAATGGTTATAATGACTAATATGAAGAGGATCCTTAATGGCTGCAAGTAAGATGGTTTCACCACAGTTTTCTCTCAGTGAACAAATGCTATATATATTCTGTCCCGCATGCAATGAAACGTTTGTTAAGTCTTATATGAACATGTTCCTAAACAGCTACCCGCAAACTGGGCTTAGAACAGTGTTCTCACACTGTTAGTAATTGATAGGTCATCTGTAGGGCATATGCTGAAATGTTTGAAATGTCTTATGTGAATATGCCCCTAAACAGCTGTAAGCACATTTGTTTCACCAGAGTTCCTTTAGTGTCTGAATCTTATGGATATTTTTCAAGTCTGTAGTGTAATTTTTTAAGTATTTTATGAAGTTCTTCCTAAACAGATACTAGGAAACAAGGGTTCAGCTCATCCTTCTTTCCTTGAG
The DNA here is from genome assembly GCF_041296235.1 of Equus asinus. Classification (NCBI taxonomy): domain Eukaryota; kingdom Metazoa; phylum Chordata; class Mammalia; order Perissodactyla; family Equidae; genus Equus; species Equus asinus. Next base: position 12,691,344 of record NC_091817.1, read on the forward strand.
TGAATATTAAAATCATTCTGTCATGACCATAGCGCAATATCTGTTAAGGCTTATAAAAAGATATTTCTAAAAGACAACTTTCCAGCTGGGTTCTTAACATTGTTCTTTCATTTTATGGAAGTGATAACCATTCTGGATGGAATACACTGAAACGTTTGAAAAGACTTGTATGAAGATACTCCTAAATAGCTACGAGCAATCTGGTTACACCACAGCGTTCTTTCATTTAATAAACTTTATATATAGTCTCCTATAGCTGTAGTGAAATGTTTTATATCATATATGAAAATGTTCCTACAGCTACCTGCAAGCTGGGATCAGCACACTGACTTTTCATTGTAATAAAGTGATAGTTACTTTGTATGGCATACAATGAAATGTCAGAAAAGACTTATATGAGTGTATTTCTAAAGAGATACAAGCAAGCTGGTTTCACAATAGTGATCTTTCATTGAATTAATGTAATAGATATTCTGTCGCACATGTTGTGAAATGTTCAATAAATCTTACATGAAAATGTTACTATAAGTCTACCTGAAAGCTGAGTTAAGTACAATGTTTTTTCATTTTAAGAAAGTATAGCTGTTCTCTATGGCTCATACTGAAATGCTAGAAAAGACTTACATGAAGATGTTCCTTAAAAGCTACAAGGAAGTTGGTTTCACCACAGCATTCTTTCAATGAGTGAATGTTATAGATATTCCATCATGCCCGTAGTGAAATGTTTGATAGGACTTATTTGAAGATTCCCCTAAACAGCTGCAAGCAAGGTGTTTTCACCACAGTGTTCATTCAGAAAATGAATGTTATACGTATTCTGTCATGCCTCAAGAGAACTATTTGATGTCTTAGGTGAGAGTGTTCCTGAACAGCTACAAGCAAGCTTTTTCAACATAGTGTGGTTTCCTTGAATGAATGTTATGGATATCATGTTGCGGCTGTAGAGAAACGTTTGATAAGACATAAATGAAATGCTCATAAAGAGCCACTGGTTTCATCAGAACGTTCTTTCTGGATATGGAAGTGATAGCCATTCTGTAGGCATAATGAAGTGTTTGAAGAGCCTTATACGAAGACATTCCCAAGGCGCCAGAAGTAATCTGGCTTCACCACAGTGTTCTTTCAGTGAACGAGTGTTATAGCTAGTCTGTCATGCCTGTAGTGAAATGTTTAATAAGTCTTATATGAAGAGGTTTCAAACAGCCGCCAGCAAGCCGGGTTTAGCACAGTGTCCTTTAACTGTAAGTAAGTGAGAGCCATTCTGTATGGCATATACTTAAATGTTAGAGAGGTCTTATATGAAGATGTTCCTAAATAGAATCCAACAAGATGTGTTCAGGACAGAATAATTTCATCATAAGATAGTGACAGCCGTTTAGTATGGCATATACTGAAATGCTGAAAAGGACTGAAATGAAGATCTTCCTTAACAGTAAAACCAAGCCACTTTCACCATCGTGTTCTTTCATTGAATGGATGTAATAGATATTCTGTCATGCCTGTAGTTAAATGTTCAATAGGTCTTACATAAAAATACTCCTAATAATCTACCTGAAAGCTATTAAACACAACCTTCTTTCCTTGTAAGAAGGGTATGGCCATGCTGTATGCCATATACTGAAATGCTTGAAAAGCTTTATACGAACATGTTCCTCAACAGTTACAAGAAAACTGCTTTCATCCCTGTGTTCGTTCAATGAGTGAATGTTTAGAGATTCTGTCATTCCTGCAAAGGAATGTTTAATAAGTCTTACATGAAGATGTTTCTAAACAGCTACAAGGAAATTTTTTTAAATATAGTGTTATTACATTGAATAAACATTAAAGATATCCTGTCATGACTGTAGGCAAATGTCTGATAAGACTTGAGCAAAATATTAATAAACAATTACTTGCAAGCTGGGTTCATCACAGTATTCTTTCCTGGCTATGGAGATGATAGCCATTCTGTATGGCATAAAGTGATATGTTTGAAGAGCCTTTGATTTATATTCTTAAACAGCTAACAAGCAAGATGGTTTCTTCACAGTGTTCTTTCAGTGAATGAATGTTCTAGATATTGTCACATCTGTGGTGAAATATTTGATATATGATGTTCCTAAACAGCTACCTATAAACTGGATTCAGCATGTGTTCTTTCATTTTGTGAAAATGATAGTCGCTCTGTGTGGAATATACTTAAGTATTTGAAGTGTATTATGTGCAGATGTTCCTAAACAGTGAAAAGAAGATGGTTTTTGCATAATTTTCTTTCAGATAACAAATGTTATAGACATTGTCACATCTGTAGTCAAATGTTTGATATGATTTATGTGAAAATATCCCTAAACAGCTACCTGTTGGCTTGATTAAGCACAATGCTCTTTCATTGTAAGAAAGTGATAGCTGTTCCATGTGGCATCTACTGAAATGTTTGAAATGTCATATGTGAAGATGTTCCTTAAGAGCTACTTGCTAGGTGTTTTCAAGACAATGTTCTTTCAGTGATTGAATGTTGTAGATAGTCTATCACACCCGTAGCGAAATGCTGGATAAGTTTTATGACGATGTCCCTAAGTAGCTACAAGCAAAATGGTTTCACAACAGTGTTCTTACAGACATTGAAGGTTATAGATATTCTGTCATGCCTGTAGTGAAATGTTTGATAAGACTTGCATGAACACTTACATGAAGATGTTTCTAAACAGCCACAAGCAAGCTTTTTCAACACAGTATTTCATTGAATGAATGTAATAGTTATCACATTGTGGCTGCAGAGAAACGTTTGATAAGACACACACAAAGTGTTCATAAATAGCATGTGCCAGCTGGTTGCATCACAATGTTGTTTAATTTAATGGAAGTGATCATCATTCTGTATAGCATATGATGTGTTTGAATAGCCTTATATAAAGATATTCCTAAAAACTTATGAGCAATCTGGTTTCACCAGAGTGTGTTCCTCAGTGAAGGAATCTTACAGAGATTCTGTCAGAGCAGTAGTGACATGTTTGGTGTTTTGTATGAAGAAACCCTAAATGGCTTCCTGCAAGATGAGTTCAACACAGTGTTATTTCATTTTAAGAAAATGATAGTCATTCTGTTTGGCATAAACTGAAATATTAGAAAAGCCTTATATCAAGAGGTTCCTAATTAGCTACCAGCAATCTGGCTTCACAATAGTGTTCTTTCATTGAATGGATGTAATAGATACTTTGTAGTGAAATGTATGATAAGTCTCTTAGGAAAAGGTTCCTAAACAGCTGCCTGCAATCTGGCTTCAGCACATTATATCATTGTCTCAAAGTGATATTCATTCAGTATGTCTTATATGGAAACGCTTGAAATGGTGAACATGAAGAAGTTTCTAAATATATACAAGCAAGATTGTTTCTCCACAGTTTTCTTTCAGTGACTGAATGTTATGTATAGTCTGTCACGACTATTGTAAAATGTTTGATGAGTCTTATGTAAAAACGTTCCTAGATAGCTATCTGTGAGCTCTATTTAGCACAGTGTTCTTTCATTGTAGGAAAATGATACCCATTCATTATGGCATATACTGAAATGTGAGAAATGTCTCAAATACAAATGTTCCTAATAATAGCTTCAAGATGCTTTCACCACAGAGTTCTTTCAGTGAAACAATATTGCAGATATTCTGTGACACTTGTAGTGAAGTGTTAGTTAAAACTTACTTGCAAGCTGGATTCAGCACAGTGTTTCTTTCATTGTTTGAAACTCATATTCAATCAGAACAGCAAATATTGAAATGGTTATAATGACTAATATGAAGAGGATCCTTAATGGCTGCAAGTAAGATGGTTTCACCACAGTTTTCTCTCAGTGAACAAATGCTATATATATTCTGTCCCGCATGCAATGAAACGTTTGTTAAGTCTTATATGAACATGTTCCTAAACAGCTACCCGCAAACTGGGCTTAGAACAGTGTTCTCACACTGTTAGTAATTGATAGGTCATCTGTAGGGCATATGCTGAAATGTTTGAAATGTCTTATGTGAATATGCCCCTAAACAGCTGTAAGCACATTTGTTTCACCAGAGTCCCTTTAGTGTCTGAATCTTATGGATATTTTTCAAGTCTGTAGTGTAATTTTTTAAGTATTTTATGAAGTTCTTCCTAAACAGATACTAGGAAACAAGGGTTCAGCTCATCCTTCTTTCCTTGAGTGAATATTAAAATCATTCTGTCATGACCATAGCGCAATATTTGTTAAGGCTTATAAAAAGATATTTCTAAAAAAACAACTTTCCAGCTGGGTTCTTAACATTGTTCTTTCATTTTATGGAAGTGATAACCATTCTGGATGGAATACACTGAAATGTTTGAAAAGACTTGTATGAAGGTACTCCTAAATAGCTACGAGCAATCTGGTTACACCACAGTGTTCTTTCATTTAATAAACTTTATATATAGTCTCCTATAGCTGTAGTGAAATGTTTTATATCATATATGAAAATGTTCCTACAGCTACCTGCAAGCTGGGATCAGCACACTGACTTTTCATTGTAATAAAGTGATAGTTACTTTGTATGGCATACACTGAAATGTCAGAAAAGACTTATATGAGTGTATTTCTAAAGAGATACAAGCAAGCTGGTTTCACAATAGTGATCTTTCATTGAATTAATGTAATAGATATTCTGTCGCACATGTTGTGAAATGTTCAATAAATCTTACATGAAAATGTTACTATAAGTCTACCTGAAAGCTGAGTTAAGTACAATGTTTTTTCATTTTAAGAAAGTATAGCTGTTCTCTATGGCTCATACTGAAATGCTAGAAAAGACTTACATGAAGATGTTCCTTAAAAGCTACAAGGAAGTTGGTTTCACCACAGCATTCTTTCAATGAGTGAATGTTATAGATATTCCATCATGCCCGTAGTGAAATGTTTGATAGGACTTATTTGAAGATTCCCCTAAACAGCTGCAAGCAAGGTGTTTTCACCACAGTGTTCATTCAGAAAATGAATGTTATACGTATTCTGTCATGCCTCAAGAGAACTATTTGATGTCTTAGGTGAGAGTGTTCCTGAACAGCTACAAGCAAGCTTTTTCAACATAGTGTGGTTTCCTTGAATGAATGTTATGGATATCATGTTGCGGCTGTAGAGAAACGTTTGATAAGACATAAATGAAATGCTCATAAAGAGCCACTGGTTTCATCAGAACGTTCTTTCTGGATATGGAAGTGATAGCCATTCTGTAGGCATAATGAAGTGTTTGAAGAGCCTTATACGAAGACATTCCCAAGGCGCCAGAAGTAATCTGGCTTCACCACAGTGTTCTTTCAGTGAACGAGTGTTATAGCTAGTCTGTCATGCCTGTAGTGAAATGTTTAATAAGTCTTATATGAAGAGGTTTCAAACAGCCGCCAGCAAGCCGGGTTTAGCACAGTGTCCTTTAACTGTAAGTAAGTGAGAGCCATTCTGTATGGCATATACTTAAATGTTAGAGAGGTCTTATATGAAGATGTTCCTAAATAGAATCCAACAAGATGTGTTCAGGACAGAATAATTTCATCATAAGATAGTGACAGCCGTTTAGTATGGCATATACTGAAATGCTGAAAAGGACTGAAATGAAGATCTTCCTTAACAGTCAAACCAAGCCACTTTCACCATCGTGTTCTTTCATTGAATGGATGTAATAGATATTCTGTCATGCCTGTAGTTAAATGTTCAATAGGTCTTACATAAAAATACTCCTAATAATCTACCTGAAAGCTATTAAACACAACCTTCTTTCCTTGTAAGAAGGGTATGGCCATGCTGTATGCCATATACTGAAATGCTTGAAAAGCTTTATACGAAGATGTTCCTCAACAGTTACAAGAAAACTGCTTTCATCCCTGTGTTCGTTCAATGAGTGAATGTTTAGAGATTCTGTCATTCCTGCAAAGGAATGTTTAATAAGTCTTACATGAAGATGTTTCTAAACAGCTACAAGGAAATTTTTTTAAATATAGTTTTATTACATTGAATAAACATTAAAGATATCCTGTCATGACTGTAGGCAAATGTCTGATAAGACTTGAGCAAAATATTAATAAACAATTACTTGCAAGCTGGGTTCATCACAGTATTCTTTCCTGGCTATGGAGATGATAGCCATTCTGTATGGCATAAAGTGATATGTTTGAAGAGCCTTTGATTTATATTCTTAAACAGCTAACAAGCAAGATGGTTTCTTCACAGTGTTCTTTCAGTGAATGAATGTTCTAGATATTGTCACATCTGTGGTGAAATATTTGATATATGATGTTCCTAAACAGCTACCTATAAACTGGATTCAGCATGTGTTCTTTCATTTTGTGAAAATGATAGTCGCTCTGTGTGGAATATACTTAAGTATTTGAAGTGTATTATGTGCAGATGTTCCTAAACAGTGAAAAGAAGATGGTTTTTGCATAATTTTCTTTCAGATAACAAATGTTATAGACATTGTCACATCTGTAGTCAAATGTTTGATATGATTTATATGAAAATATCCCTAAACAGCTACCTGTTGGCTTGATTAAGCACAATGCTCTTTCATTGTAAGAAAGTGATAGCTGTTCCATGTGGCATATACTGAAATGTTTGAAATGTCATATGTGAAGATGTTCCTTAAGAGCTACTTGCTAGGTGTTTTCAAGACAATGTTCTTTCAGTGAATGAATGTTGTAGATAGTCTATCACACCCGTAGCGAAATGCTGGATAAGTTTTATGACGATGTCCCTAAGTAGCTACAAGCAAAATGGTTTCACAACAGTGTTCTTACAGACATTGAAGGTTATAGATATTCTGTCATGCCTGTAGTGAAATGTTTGATAAGACTTGCATGAACACTTACATGAAGATGTTTCTAAACAGCCACAAGCAAGCTTTTTCAACACAGTATTTCATTGAATGAATCTAATAGTTATCACATTGTGGCTGCAGAGAAACGTTTGATAAGACACACACAAAGTGTTCATAAATAGCATGTGCCAGCTGCTTGCATCACAATGTTGTTTAATTTAATGGAAGTGATCATCATTCTGTATAGCATATGATGTGTTTGAATAGCCTTATATAAAGATATTCCTAAAAACTTATGAGCAATCTGGTTTCACCAGAGTGTGTTCCTCAGTGAAGGAATCTTACAGAGATTCTGTCAGAGCAGTAGTGACATGTTTGGTGTTTTGTATGAAGAAACCCTAAATGGCTTCCTGCAAGATGAGTTCAACACAGTGTTATTTCATTTTAAGAAAATGATAGTCATTCTGTTTGGCATAAACTGAAATATTAGAAAAGCCTTATATCAAGATGTTCCTAATTAGCTACCAGCAATCTGGCTTCACAATAGTGTTCTTTCATTGAATGGATGTAATAGATACTTTGTAGTGAAATGTATGATAAGTCTCTTATGAAAAGGTTCCTAAACAGCTGCCTGCAATCTGGCTTCAGCACATTACATCATTGTCTCAAAGTGATATTCATTCAGTATGTCTTATATGGAAACGCTTGAAATGGTGAACATGAAGAAGTTTCTAAATATATACAAGCAAGATTGTTTCTCCACAGTTTTCTTTCAGTGACTGAATGTTATGTATAGTCTGTCACGACTATTGTAAAATGTTTGATGAGTCTTATGTAAAAACGTTCCTAGATAGCTATGTGTGAGCTCTATTTAGCACAGTGTTCTTTCATTGTAGGAAAATGATACCCATTCATTATGGCATATACTGAAATGTGAGAAATGTCTCAAATACAAATGTTCCTAATAATAGCTTCAAGATGCTTTCACCACAGAGTTCTTTCAGTGAAACAATATTGCAGATATTCTGTGACACTTGTAGTGAAGTGTTAGTTAAAACTTACTTGCAAGCTGGATTCAGCACAGTGTTTCTTTCATTGTTTGAAACTCATATTCAATCAGAACAGCAAATATTGAAATGGTTATAATGACTAATATGAAGAGGATCCTTAATGGCTGCAAGTAAGATGGTTTCACCACAGTTTTCTCTCAGTGAACAAATGCTATATATATTCTGTCCCGCATGCAATGAAACGTTTGTTAAGTCTTATATGAACATGTTCCTAAACAGCTACCCGCAAACTGGGCTTAGAACAGTGTTCTCACACTGTTAGTAATTGATAGGTCATCTGTAGGGCATATGCTGAAATGTTTGAAATGTCTTATGTGAATATGCCCCTAAACAGCTGTAAGCACATTTGTTTCACCAGAGTCCCTTTAGTGTCTGAATCTTATGGATATTTTTCAAGTCTGTAGTGTAATTTTTTAAGTATTTTATGAAGTTCTTCCTAAACAGATACTAGGAAACAAGGGTTCAGCTCATCCTTCTTTCCTTGAGTGAATATTAAAATCATTCTGTCATGACCATAGCGCAATATTTGTTAAGACTTATAAAAAGATATTTCTAAAAAAACAACTTTCCAGCTGGGTTCTTAACATTGTTCTTTCATTTTATGGAAGTGATAACCATTCTGGATGGAATACACTGAAATGTTTGAAAAGACTTGTATGAAGATACTCCTAAATAGCTACGAGCAATCTGGTTACACCACAGCGTTCTTTCATTTAATAAACTTTATATATAGTCTCCTATAGCTGTAGTGAAATGTTTTATATCATATATGAAAATGTTCCTACAGCTACCTGCAAGCTGGGATCAGCACACTGACTTTTCATTGTAATAAAGTGATAGTTACTTTGTATGGCATACACTGAAATGTCAGAAAAGACTTATATGAGTGTATTTCTAAAGAGATACAAGCAAGCTGGTTTCACAATAGTGATCTTTCATTGAATTAATGTAATAGATATTCTGTCGCACATGTTGTGAAATGTTCAATAAATCTTACATGAAAATGTTACTATAAGTCTACCTGAAAGCTGAGTTAAGTACAATGTTTTTTCATTTTAAGAAAGTATAGCTGTTCTCTATGGCTCATACTGAAATGCTAGAAAAGACTTACATGAAGATGTTCCTTAAAAGCTACAAGGAAGTTGGTTTCACCACAGCATTCTTTCAATGAGTGAATGTTATAGATATTCCATCATGCCCGTAGTGAAATGTTTGATAGGACTTATTTGAAGATTCCCCTAAACAGCTGCAAGCAAGGTGTTTTCACCACAGTGTTCATTCAGAAAATGAATGTTATACGTATTCTGTCATGCCTCAAGAGAACTATTTGATGTCTTAGGTGAGAGTGTTCCTGAACAGCTACAAGCAAGCTTTTTCAACATAGTGTGGTTTCCTTGAATGAATGTTATGGATATCATGTTGCGGCTGTAGAGAAACGTTTGATAAGACATAAATGAAATGCTCATAAAGAGCCACTGGTTTCATCAGAACGTTCTTTCTGGATATGGAAGTGATAGCCATTCTGTAGGCATAATGAAGTGTTTGAAGAGCCTTATACGAAGACATTCCCAAGGCGCCAGAAGTAATCTGGCTTCACCACAGTGTTCTTTCAGTGAACGAGTGTTATAGCTAGTCTGTCATGCCTGTAGTGAAATGTTTAATAAGTCTTATATGAAGAGGTTTCAAACAGCCGCCAGCAAGCCGGGTTTAGCACAGTGTCCTTTAACTGTAAGTAAGTGAGAGCCATTCTGTATGGCATATACTTAAATGTTAGAGAGGTCTTATATGAAGATGTTCCTAAATAGAATCCAACAAGATGTGTTCAGGACAGAATAATTTCATCATAAGATAGTGACAGCCGTTTAGTATGGCATATACAGAAATGCTGAAAAGGACTGAAATGAAGATCTTCCTTAACAGTAAAACCAAGCCACTTTCACCATCGTGTTCTTTCATTGAATGGATGTAATAGATATTCTGTCATGCCTGTAGTTAAATGTTCAATAGGTCTTACATAAAAATACTCCTAATAATCTACCTGAAAGCTATTAAACACAACCTTCTTTCCTTGTAAGAAGGGTATGGCCATGCTGTATGCCATATACTGAAATGCTTGAAAAGCTTTATACGAAGATGTTCCTCAACAGTTACAAGAAAACTGCTTTCATCCCTGTGTTCGTTCAATGAGTGACTGTTTAGAGATTCTGTCATTCCTGCAAAGGAATGTTTAATAAGTCTTACATGAAGATGTTTCTAAACAGCTACAAGGAAATTTTTTTAAATATAGTGTTATTACATTGAATAAACATTAAAGATATCCTGTCATGACTGTAGGCAAATGTCTGATAAGACTTGAGCAAAATATTAATAAACAATTACTTGCAAGCTGGGTTCATCACAGTATTCTTTCCTGGCTATGGAGATGATAGCCATTCTGTATGGCATAAAGTGATATGTTTGAAGAGCCTTTGATTTATATTCTTAAACAGCTAACAAGCAAGATGGTTTCTTCACAGTGTTCTTTCAGTGAATGAATGTTCTAGATATTGTCACATCTGTGGTGAAATATTTGATATATGATGTTCCTAAACAGCTACCTATAAACTGGATTCAGCATGTGTTCTTTCATTTTGTGAAAATGATAGTCGCTCTGTGTGGAATATACTTAAGTATTTGAAGTGTATTATGTGCAGATGTTCCTAAACAGTGAAAAGAAGATGGTTTTTGCATAATTTTCTTTCAGATAACAAATGTTATAGACATTGTCACATCTGTAGTCAAATGTTTGATATGATTTATGTGAAAATATCCCTAAACAGCTACCTGTTGGCTTGATTAAGCACAATGCTCTTTCATTGTAAGAAAGTGATAGCTGTTCCATGTGGCATATACTGAAATGTTTGAAATGTCATATGTGAAGATGTTCCTTAAGAGCTACTTGCTAGGTGTTTTCAAGACAATGTTCTTTCAGTGAATGAATGTTGTAGATAGTCTATCACACCCGTAGCGAAATGCTGGATAAGTTTTATGACGATGTCCCTAAGTAGCTACAAGCAAAATGGTTTCACAACAGTGTTCTTACAGACATTGAAGGTTATAGATATTCTGTCATGCCTGTAGTGAAATGTTTGATAAGACTTGCATGAACACTTACATGAAGATGTTTCTAAACAGCCACAAGCAAGCTTTTTCAACACAGTATTTCATTGAATGAATGTAATAGTTATCACATTGTGGCTGCAGAGAAACGTTTGATAAGACACACACAAAGTGTTCATAAATAGCATGTGCCAGCTGCTTGCATCACAATGTTGTTTAATTTAATGGAAGTGATCATCATTCTGTATAGCATATGATGTGTTTGAATAGCCTTATATAAAGATATTCCTAAAAACTTATGAGCAATCTGGTTTCACCAGAGTGTGTTCCTCAGTGAAGGAATCTTACAGAGATTCTGTCAGAGCAGTAGTGACATGTTTGGTGTTTTGTATGAAGAAACCCTAAATGGCTTCCTGCAAGATGAGTTCAACACAGTGTTATTTCATTTTAAGAAAATGATAGTCATTCTGTTTGGCATAAACTGAAATATTAGAAAAGCCTTATATCAAGAGGTTCCTAATTAGCTACCAGCAATCTGGCTTCACAATAGTGTTCTTTCATTGAATGGATGTAATAGATACTTTGTAGTGAAATGTATGATAAGTCTCTTATGAAAAGGTTCCTAAACAGCTGCCTGCAATCTGGCTTCAGCACATTACATCATTGTCTCAAAGTGATATTCATTCAGTATGTCTTATATGGAAACGCTTGAAATGGTGAACATGAAGAAGTTTCTAAATATATACAAGCAAGATTGTTTCTCCACAGTTTTCTTTCAGTGACTGAATGTTATGTATAGTCTGTCACGACTATTGTAAAATGTTTGATGAGTCTTATGTAAAAACGTTCCTAGATAGCTATGTGTGAGCTCTATTTAGCACAGTGTTCTTTCATTGTAGGAAAATGATACCCATTCATTATGGCATATACTGAAATGTGAGAAATGTCTCAAATACAAATGTTCCTAATAATAGCTTCAAGATGCTTTCACCACAGAGTTCTTTCAGTGAAACAATATTGCAGATATTCTGTGACACTTGTAGTGAAGTGTTAGTTAAAACTTACTTGCAAGCTGGATTCAGCACAGTGTTTCTTTCATTGTTTGAAACTCATATTCAATCAGAACAGCAAATATTGAAATGGTTATAATGACTAATATGAAGAGGATCCTTAATGGCTGCAAGTAAGATGGTTTCACCACAGTTTTCTCTCAGTGAACAAATGCTATATATATTCTGTCCCGCATGCAATGAAATGTTTGTTAAGTCTTATATGAACATGTTCCTAAACAGCTACCCGCAAACTGGGCTTAGAACAGTGTTCTCACACTGTTAGTAATTGATAGGTCATCTGTAGGGCATATGCTGAAATGTTTGAAATGTCTTAGGTGAATATGCCCCTAAACAGCTGTAAGCACATTTGTTTCACCAGAGTCCCTTTAGTGTCTGAATCTTATGGATATTTTTCAAGTCTGTAGTGTAATTTTTTAAGTATTTTATGAAGTTCTTCCTAAACAGATACTAGGAAACAAGGGTTCAGCTCATCCTTCTTTCCTTGAGTGAATATTAAAATCATTCTGTCATGACCATAGCGCAATATTTGTTAAGGCTTATAAAAAGATATTTCTAAAAGACAACTTTCCAGCTGGGTTCTTAACATTGTTCTTTCATTTTATGGAAGTGATAACCATTCTGGATGGAATACACTGAAATGTTTGAAAAGACTTGTATGAAGATACTCCTAAATAGCTACGAGCAATCTGGTTACACCACAGCGTTCTTTCATTTAATAAACTTTATATATAGTCTCCTATAGCTGTAGTGAAATGTTTTATATCATATATGAAAATGTTCCTACAGCTACCTGCAAGCTGGGATCAGCACACTGACTTTTCATTGTAATAAGGTGATAGTTACTTTGTATGGCATACACTGAAATGTCAGAAAAGACTTATATGAGTGTATTTCTAAAGAGATACAAGCAAGCTGGTTTCACAATAGTGATCTTTCATTGAATTAATGTAATAGATATTCTGTCGCACATGTTGTGAAATGTTCAATAAATCTTACATGAAAATGTTACTATAAGTCTACCTGAAAGCTGAGTTAAGTACAATGTTTTTTCATTTTAAGAAAGTATAGCTGTTCTCTATGGCTCATACTGAAATGCTAGAAAAGACTTACATGAAGATGTTCCTTAAAAGCTACAAGGAAGTTGGTTTCACCACAGCATTCTTTCAATGAGTGAATGTTATAGATATTCCATCATGCCCGTAGTGAAATGTTTGATAGGACTTATTTGAAGATTCCCCTAAACAGCTGCAAGCAAGGTGTTTTCACCACAGTGTTCATTCAGAAAATGAATGTTATACGTATTCTGTCATGCCTCAAGAGAACTATTTGATGTCTTAGGTGAGAGTGTTCCTGAACAGCTACAAGCAAGCTTTTTCAACATAGTGTGGTTTCCTTGAATGAATGTTATGGATATCATGTTGCGGCTGTAGAGAAACGTTTGATAAGACATAAATGAAATGCTCATAAAGAGCCACTGGTTTCATCAGAACGTTCTTTCTGGATATGGAAGCGATAGCCATTCTGCAGGCATAATGAAGTGTTTGAAGAGCCTTATACGAAGACATTCCCAAGGCGCCAGAAGTAATCTGGCTTCACCACAGTGTTCTTTCAGTGAACGAGTGTTATAGCTAGTCTGTCATGCCTGTAGTGAAATGTTTAATAAGTCTTATATGAAGAGGTTTCAAACAGCCGCCAGCAAGCCGGGTTTAGCACAGTGTCCTTTAACTGTAAGTAAGTGAGAGCCATTCTGTATGGCATATACTTAAATGTTAGAGAGGTCTTATATGAAGATGTTCCTAAATAGAATCCAACAAGATGTGTTCAGGACAGAATAATTTCATCATAAGATAGTGACAGCCGTTTAGTATGGCATATACAGAAATGCTGAAAAGGACTGAAATGAAGATCTTCCTTAACAGTAAAACAAAGCCACTTTCACCATCGTGTTCTTTCATTGAATGGATGTAATAGATATTCTGTGATGCCTGTAGTTAAATGTTCAATAGGTCTTACATAAAAATACTCCTAATAATCTATCTGAAAGCTATTAAACACAACCTTCTTTCCTTGTAAGAAGGGTATGGCCATGCTGTATGCCATATACTGAAATGCTTGAAAAGCTTTATATGAAGATGTTCCTCAACAGTTACAAGAAAACTGCTTTCATCCCTGTGTTCGTTCAATGACTGACTGTTTAGAGATTCTGTCATTCCTGCAAAGGAATGTTTAATAAGTCTTACATGAAGATGTTTCTAAACAGCTACAAGGAAATTTTTTTAAATATAGTGTTATTACATTGAATAAACATTAAAGATATCCTGTCATGACTGTAGGCAAATGTCTGATAAGACTTGAGCAAAATATTAATAAACAATTACTTGCAAGCTGGGTTCATCACAGTATTCTTTCCTGGCTATGGAGATGATAGCCATTCTGTATGGCATAAAGTGATATGTTTGAAGAGCCTTTGATTTATACTCTTAAACAGCTAACAAGCAAGATGGTTTCTTCACAGTGTTCTTTCAGTGAATGAATGTTCTAGATATTGTCACATCTGTGGTGAAATATTTGATATATGATGTTCCTAAACAGCTACCTATAAACTGGATTCAGCATGTGTTCTTTCATTTTGTGAAAATGATAGTCGCTCTGTGTGGAATATACTTAAGTATTTGAAGTGTATTATGTGCAGATGTTCCTAAACAGTGAAAAGAAGATGGTGTTTGCATAATTTTCTTTCAGATAACAAATGTTATAGACATTGTCACATCTGTAGTCAAATGTTTGATATGATTTATGTGAAAATATCCCTAAACAGCTACCTGTTGGCTTGATTAAGCACAATGCTCTTTCATTGTAAGAAAGTGATAGCTGTTCCATGTGGCATATACTGAAATGTTTGAAATGTCATATGTGAAGATGTTCCTTAAGAGCTACTTGCTAGGTGTTTTCAAGACAATGTTCTTTCAGTGAATGAATGTTGTAGATAGTCTATCACACCCGTAGCGAAATGCTGGATAAGTTTTATGACGATGTCCCTAAGTAGCTACAAGCAAAATGGTTTCACAACAGTGTTCTTACAGACATTGAAGGTTATAGATATTCTGTCATGCCTGTAGTGAAATGTTTGATAAGACTTGCATGAACACTTACATGAAGATGTTTCTAAACAGCCACAAGCAAGCTTTTTCAACACAGTATTTCATTGAATGAATGTAATAGTTATCACATTGTGGCTGCAGAGAAACGTTTGATAAGACACACACAAAGTGTTCATAAATAGCATGTGCCAGCTGCTTGCATCACAATGTTGTTTAATTTAATGGAAGTGATCATCATTCTGTATAGCATATGATGTGTT
This sequence comes from Equus asinus, assembly GCF_041296235.1. NCBI lineage: Eukaryota > Metazoa > Chordata > Mammalia > Perissodactyla > Equidae > Equus > Equus asinus. The sequence goes on from NC_091817.1 coordinate 12,706,734, forward strand.
TGAATAGCCTTATATAAAGATATTCCTAAAAACTTATGAGCAATCTGGTTTCACCAGAGTGTGTTCCTCAGTGAAGGAATCTTACAGAGATTCTGTCAGAGCAGTAGTGACATGTTTGGTGTTTTGTATGAAGAAACCCTAAATGGCTTCCTGCAAGATGAGTTCAACACAGTGTTATTTCATTTTAAGAAAATGATAGTCATTCTGTTTGGCATAAACTGAAATATTAGAAAAGCCTTATATCAAGATGTTCCTAATTAGCTACCAGCAATCTGGCTTCACAATAGTGTTCTTTCATTGAATGGATGTAATAGATACTTTGTAGTGAAATGTATGATAAGTCTCTTATGAAAAGGTTCCTAAACAGCTGCCTGCAATCTGGCTTCAGCACATTATATCATTGTCTCAAAGTGATATTCATTCAGTATGTCTTATATGGAAATGCTTGAAATGGTGAACATGAAGAAGTTTCTAAATATATACAAGCAAGATTGTTTCTCCACAGTTTTCTTTCAGTGACTGAATGTTATGTATAGTCTGTCACGACTATTGTAAAATGTTTGATGAGTCTTATGTAAAAACGTTCCTAGATAGCTATCTGTGAGCTCTATTTAGCACAGTGTTCTTTCATTGTAGGAAAATGATACCCATTCATTATGGCATATACTGAAATGTGAGAAATGTCTTAAATACAAATGTTCCTAATAATAGCTTCAAGATGCTTTCACCACAGAGTTCTTTCAGTGAAACAATATTGCAGATATTCTGTGACACTTGTAGTGAAGTGTTAGTTAAAACTTACTTGCAAGCTGGATTCAGCACAGTGTTTCTTTCATTGTTGGAAACTCATATTCAATCAGAACAGCAAATATTGAAATGGTTATAATGACTAATATGAAGAGGATCCTTAATGGCTGCAAGTAAGATGGTTTCACCACAGTTTTCTCTCAGTGAACAAATGCTATATATATTCTGTCCCGCATGCAATGAAATGTTTGTTAAGTCTTATATGAACATGTTCCTAAACAGCTACCCGCAAACTGGGCTTAGAACAGTGTTCTCACACTGTTAGTAATTGATAGGTCATCTGTAGGGCATATGCTGAAATGTTTGAAATGTCTTATGTGAATATGCCCCTAAACAGCAGTAAGCACATTTGTTTCACCAGAGTCCCTTTAGTGTCTGAATCTTATGGATATTTTTCAAGTCTGTAGTGTAATTTTTTAAGTATTTTATGAAGTTCTTCCTAAACAGATACTAGGAAACAAGGGTTCAGCTCATCCTTCTTTCCTTGAGTGAATATTAAAATCATTCTGTCATGACCATAGCGCAATATTTGTTAAGGCTTATAAAAAGATATTTCTAAAAGACAACTTTCCAGCTGGGTTCTTAACATTGTTCTTTCATTTTATGGAAGTGATAACCATTCTGGATGGAATACACTGAAATGTTTGAAAAGACTTGTATGAAGATACTCCTAAATAGCTACGAGCAATCTGGTTACACCACAGCGTTCTTTCATTTAATAAACTTTATATATAGTCTCCTATAGCTGTAGTGAAATGTTTTATATCATATATGAAAATGTTCCTACAGCTACCTGCAAGCTGGGATCAGCACACTGACTTTTCATTGTAATAAAGTGATAGTTACTTTGTATGGCATACACTGAAATGTCAGAAAAGACTTATATGAGTGTATTTCTAAAGAGATACAAGCAAGCTGGTTTCACAATAGTGATCTTTCATTGAATTAATGTAATAGATATTCTGTCGCACATGTTGTGAAATGTTCAATAAATCTTACATGAAAATGTTACTATAAGTCTACCTGAAAGCTGAGTTAAGTACAATGTTTTTTCATTTTAAGAAAGTATAGCTGTTCTCTATGGCTCATACTGAAATGCTAGAAAAGACTTACATGAAGATGTTCCTTAAAAGCTACAAGGAAGTTGGTTTCACCACAGCATTCTGCCAATGAGTGAATGTTATAGATATTCCATCATGCCCGTAGTGAAATGTTTGATAGGACTTATTTGAAGATTCCCCTAAACAGCTGCAAGCAAGGTGTTTTCACCACAGTGTTCATTCAGAAAATGAATGTTATACGTATTCTGTCATGCCTCAAGAGAACTATTTGATGTCTTAGGTGAGAGTGTTCCTGAACAGCTACAAGCAAGCTTTTTCAACATAGTGTGGTTTCCTTGAATGAATGTTATGGATATCATGTTGCGGCTGTAGAGAAACGTTTGATAAGACATAAATGAAATGCTCATAAAGAGCCACTGGTTTCATCAGAACGTTCTTTCTGGATATGGAAGCGATAGCCATTCTGCAGGCATAATGAAGTGTTTGAAGAGCCTTATACGAAGACATTCCCAAGGCGCCAGAAGTAATCTGGCTTCACCACAGTGTTCTTTCAGTGAACGAGTGTTATAGCTAGTCTGTCATGCCTGTAGTGAAATGTTTAATAAGTCTTATATGAAGAGGTTTCAAACAGCCGCCAGCAAGCCGGGTTTAGCACAGTGTCCTTTAACTGTAAGTAAGTGAGAGCCATTCTGTATGGCATATACTTAAATGTTAGAGAGGTCTTATATGAAGATGTTCCTAAATAGAATCCAACAAGATGTGTTCAGGACAGAATAATTTCATCATAAGATAGTGACAGCCGTTTAGTATGGCATATACAGAAATGCTGAAAAGGACTGAAATGAAGATCTTCCTTAACAGTAAAACAAAGCCACTTTCACCATCGTGTTCTTTCATTGAATGGATGTAATAGATATTCTGTGATGCCTGTAGTTAAATGTTCAATAGGTCTTACATAAAAATACTCCTAATAATCTACCTGAAAGCTATTAAACACAACCTTCCTTCCTTGTAAGAAGGGTATGGCCATGCTGTATGCCATATACTGAAATGCTTGAAAAGCTTTATATGAAGATGTTCCTCAACAGTTACAAGAAAACTGCTTTCATCCCTGTGTTCGTTCAATGACTGACTGTTTAGAGATTCTGTCATTCCTGCAAAGGAATGTTTAATAAGTCTTACATGAAGATGTTTCTAAACAGCTACAAGGAAATTTTTTTAAATATAGTGTTATTACATTGAATAAACATTAAAGATATCCTGTCATGACTGTAGGCAAATGTCTGATAAGACTTGAGCAAAATATTAATAAACAATTACTTGCAAGCTGGGTTCATCACAGTATTCTTTCCTGGCTATGGAGATGATAGCCATTCTGTATGGCATAAAGTGATATGTTTGAAGAGCCTTTGATTTATACTCTTAAACAGCTAACAAGCAAGATGGTTTCTTCACAGTGTTCTTTCAGTGAATGAATGTTCTAGATATTGTCACATCTGTGGTGAAATATTTGATATATGATGTTCCTAAACAGCTACCTATAAACTGGATTCAGCATGTGTTCTTTCATTTTGTGAAAATGATAGTCGCTCTGTGTGGAATATACTTAAGTATTTGAAGTGTATTATGTGCAGATGTTCCTAAACAGTGAAAAGAAGATGGTTTTTGCATAATTTTCTTTCAGATAACAAATGTTATAGACATTGTCACATCTGTAGTCAAATGTTTGATATGATTTATGTGAAAATATCCCTAAACAGCTACCTGTTGGCTTGATTAAGCACAATGCTCTTTCATTGTAAGAAAGTGATAGCTGTTCCATGTGGCATCTACTGAAATGTTTGAAATGTCATATGTGAAGATGTTCCTTAAGAGCTACTTGCTAGGTGTTTTCAAGACAATGTTCTTTCAGTGAATGAATGTTGTAGATAGTCTATCACACCCGTAGCGAAATGCTGGATAAGTTTTATGAAGATGTCCCTAAGTAGCTACAAGCAAAATGGTTTCACAACAGTGTTCTTACAGACATTGAAGGTTATAGATATTCTGTCATGCCTGTAGTGAAATGTTTGATAAGACTTGCATGAACACTTACATGAAGATGTTTCTAAACAGCCACAAGCAAGCTTTTTCAACACAGTATTTCATTGAATGAATGTAATACTTATCACATTGTGGCTGCAGAGAAACGTTTGATAAGACACACACAAAGTGTTCATAAATAGCATGTGCCAGCTGGTTGCATCACAATGTTGTTTAATTTAATGGAAGTGATCATCATTCTGTATAGCATATGATGTGTTTGAATAGCCTTATATAAAGATATTCCTAAAAACTTATGATCAATCTGGTTTGACCAGAGTGTGTTCCTCAGTGAAGGAATCTTACAGAGATTCTGTCAGAGCAGTAGTGACATGTTTGGTGTTTTGTATGAAGAAACCCTAAATGGCTTCCTGCAAGATGAGTTCAACACAGTGTTATTTCATTTTAAGAAAATGATAGTCATTCTGTTTGGCATAAACTGAAATATTAGAAAAGCCTTATATCAAGATGTTCCTAATTAGCTACCAGCAATCTGGCTTCACAATAGTGTTCTTTCATTGAATGGATGTAATAGATACTTTGTAGTGAAATGTATGATAAGTCTCTTATGAAAAGGTTCCTAAACAGCTGCCTGCAATCTGGCTTCAGCACATTATATCATTGTCTCAAAGTGATATTCATTCAGTATGTCTTATATGGAAACGCTTGAAATGGTGAACATGAAGAAGTTTCTAAATATATACAAGCAAGATTGTTTCTCCACAGTTTTCTTTCAGTGACTGAATGTTATGTATAGTCTGTCACGACTATTGTAAAATGTTTGATGAGTCTTATGTAAAAACGTTCCTAGATAGCTATCTGTGAGCTCTATTTAGCACAGTGTTCTTTCATTGTAGGAAAATGATACCCATTCATTATGGCATATACTGAAATGTGAGAAATGTCTTAAATACAAATGTTCCTAATAATAGCTTCAAGATGCTTTCACCACAGAGTTCTTTCAGTGAAACAATATTGCAGATATTCTGTGACACTTGTAGTGAAGTGTTAGTTAAAACTTACTTGCAAGCTGGATTCAGCACAGTGTTTCTTTCATTGTTTGAAACTCATATTCAATCAGAACAGCAAATATTGAAATGGTTATAATGACTAATATGAAGAGGATCCTTAATGGCTGCAAGTAAGATGGTTTCACCACAGTTTTCTCTCAGTGAACAAATGCTATATATATTCTGTCCCGCATGCAATGAAACGTTTGTTAAGTCTTATATGAACATGTTCCTAAACAGCTACCCGCAAACTGGGCTTAGAACAGTGTTCTCACACTGTTAGTAATTGATAGGTCATCTGTAGGGCATATGCTGAAATGTTTGAAATGTCTTATGTGAATATGCCCCTAAACAGCTGTAAGCACATTTGTTTCACCAGAGTTCCTTTAGTGTCTGAATCTTATGGATATTTTTCAAGTCTGTAGTGTAATTTTTTAAGTATTTTATGAAGTTCTTCCTAAACAGATACTAGGAAACAAGGGTTCAGCTCATCCTTCTTTCCTTGAGTGAATATTAAAATCATTCTGTCATGACCATAGCGCAATATTTGTTAAGGCTTATAAAAAGATATTTCTAAAAGACAACTTTCCAGCTGGGTTCTTAACATTGTTCTTTCATTTTATGGAAGTGATAACCATTCTGGATGGAATACACTGAAACGTTTGAAAAGACTTGTATGAAGATACTCCTAAATAGCTACGAGCAATCTGGTTACACCACAGCGTTCTTTCATTTAATAAACTTTATATATAGTCTCCTATAGCTGTAGTGAAATGTTTTATATCATATATGAAAATGTTCCTACAGCTACCTGCAAGCTGGGATCAGCACACTGACTTTTCATTGTAATAAAGTGATAGTTACTTTGTATGGCATACACTGAAATGTCAGAAAAGACTTATATGAGTGTATTTCTAAAGAGATACAAGCAAGCTGGTTTCACAATAGTGATCTTTCATTGAATTAATGTAATAGATATTCTGTCGCACATGTTGTGAAATGTTCAATAAATCTTACATGAAAATGTTACTATAAGTCTACCTGAAAGCTGAGTTAAGTACAATGTTTTTTCATTTTAAGAAAGTATAGCTGTTCTCTATGGCTCATACTGAAATGCTAGAAAAGACTTACATGAAGATGTTCCTTAAAAGCTACAAGGAAGTTGGTTTCACCACAGCATTCTTTCAATGAGTGAATGTTATAGATATTCCATCATGCCCGTAGTGAAATGTTTGATAGGACTTATTTGAAGATTCCCCTAAACAGCTGCAAGCAAGGTGTTTTCACCACAGTGTTCATTCAGAAAATGAATGTTATACGTATTCTGTCATGCCTCAAGAGAACTATTTGATGTCTTAGGTGAGAGTGTTCCTGAACAGCTACAAGCAAGCTTTTTCAACATAGTGTGGTTTCCTTGAATGAATGTTATGGATATCATGTTGCGGCTGTAGAGAAACGTTTGATAAGACATAAATGAAATGCTCATAAAGAGCCACTGGTTTCATCAGAACGTTCTTTCTGGATATGGAAGCGATAGCCATTCTGTAGGCATAATGAAGTGTTTGAAGAGCCTTATACGAAGACATTCCCAAGGCGCCAGAAGTAATCTGGCTTCACCACAGTGTTCTTTCAGTGAACGAGTGTTATAGCTAGTCTGTCATGCCTGTAGTGAAATGTTTAATAAGTCTTATATGAAGAGGTTTCAAACAGCCGCCAGCAAGCCGGGTTTAGCACAGTGTCCTTTAACTGTAAGTAAGTGAGAGCCATTCTGTATGGCATATACTTAAATGTTAGAGAGGTCTTATATGAAGATGTTCCTAAATAGAATCCAACAAGATGTGTTCAGGACAGAATAATTTCATCATAAGATAGTGACAGCCGTTTAGTATGGCATATACAGAAATGCTGAAAAGGACTTAAATGAAGATCTTCCTTAACAGTAAAACCAAGCCACTTTCACCATAGTGCTCTTTCATTGAATGGATGTAATAGATATTCTGTCATGCCTGTAGTTAAATGTTCAATAGGTCTTACATAAAAATACTCCTAATAATCTACCTGAAAGCTATTAAACACAACCTTCCTTCCTTGTAAGAAGGGTATGGCCATGCTGTATGCCATATACTGAAATGCTTGAAAAGCTTTATATGAAGATGTTCCTCAACAGTTACAAGAAAACTGCTTTCATCCCTGTGTTCGTTCAATGACTGACTGTTTAGAGATTCTGTCATTCCTGCAAAGGAATGTTTAATAAGTCTTACATGAAGATGTTTCTAAACAGCTACAAGGAAATTTTTTTAAATATAGTGTTATTACATTGAATAAACATTAAAGATATCCTGTCATGACTGTAGGCAAATGTCTGATAAGACTTGAGCAAAATATTAATAAACAATTACTTGCAAGCTGGGTTCATCACAGTATTCTTTCCTGGCTATGGAGATGATAGCCATTCTGTATGGCATAAAGTGATATGTTTGAAGAGCCTTTGATTTATATTCTTAAACAGCTAACAAGCAAGATGGTTTCTTCACAGTGTTCTTTCAGTGAATGAATGTTCTAGATATTGTCACATCTGTGGTGAAATATTTGATATATGATGTTCCTAAACAGCTACCTATAAACTGGATTCAGCATGTGTTCTTTCATTTTGTGAAAATGATAGTCGCTCTGTGTGGAATATACTTAAGTATTTGAAGTGTACTATGTGCAGATGTTCCTAAACAGTGAAAAGAAGATGGTTTTTGCATAATTTTCTTTCACATAACAAATGTTATAGACATTGTCACATCTGTAGTCAAATGTTTGATATGATTTATGTGAAAATATCCCTAAACAGCTACCTGTTGGCTTGATTAAGCACAATGCTCTTTCATTGTAAGAAAGTGATAGCTGTTCCATGTGGCATCTACTGAAATGTTTGAAATGTCATATGTGAAGATGTTCCTTAAGAGCTACTTGCTAGGTGTTTTCAAGACAATGTTCTTTCAGTGAATGAATGTTGTAGATAGTCTATCACACCCGTAGCGAAATGCTGGATAAGTTTTATGAAGATGTCCCTAAGTAGCTACAAGCAAAATGGTTTCACAACAGTGTTCTTACAGACATTGAAGGTTATAGATATTCTGTCATGCCTGTAGTGAAATGTTTGATAAGACTTGCATGAACACTTACATGAAGATGTTTCTAAACAGCCACAAGCAAGCTTTTTCAACACAGTATTTCATTGAATGGATGTAATAATTATCACATTGTGGCTGCAGAGAAACGTTTGATAAGACACACACAAAATGTTCATAAATAGCATGTGCCAGCTGGTTGCATCACAATGTTGTTTAATTTAATGGAAGTGATCATCATTCTGTATAGCATATGATGTGTTTGAATAGCCTTATATAAAGATATTCCTAAAAACTTATGAGCAATCTGGTTTGACCAGAGTGTGTTCCTCAGTGAATGAATCTTACAGAGATTCTGTCAGAGCAGTAGTGACATGTTTGGTGTTTTGTATGAAGAAACCCTAAATGGCTTCCTGCAAGATGAGTTCAACACAGTGTTATTTCATTTTAAGAAAATGATAGTCATTCTGTTTGGCATAAACTGAAATATTAGAAAAGCCTTATATCAAGATGTTCCTAATTAGCTACCAGCAATCTGGCTTCACAATAGTGTTCTTTCATTGAATGGATGTAATAGATACTTTGTAGTGAAATGTATGATAAGTCTCTTATGAAAAGGTTCCTAAACAGCTGCCTGCAATCTGGCTTCAGCACATTATATCATTGTCTCAAAGTGATATTCATTCAGTATGTCTTATATGGAAACGCTTGAAATGGTGAACATGAAGAAGTTTCTAAATATATACAAGCAAGATTGTTTCTCCACAGTTTTCTTTCAGTGACTGAATGTTATGTATAGTCTGTCACGACTATTGTAAAATGTTTGATGAGTCTTATGTAAAAACGTTCCTAGATAGCTATCTGTGAGCTCTATTTAGCACAGTGTTCTTTCATTGTAGGAAAATGATACCCATTCATTATGGCATATACTGAAATGTGAGAAATGTCTTAAATACAAATGTTCCTAATAATAGCTTCAAGATGCTTTCACCACAGAGTTCTTTCAGTGAAACAATATTGCAGATATTCTGTGACACTTGTAGTGAAGTGTTAGTTAAAACTTACTTGCAAGCTGGATTCAGCACAGTGTTTCTTTCATTGTTGGAAACTCATATTCAATCAGAACAGCAAATATTGAAATGGTTATAATGACTAATATGAAGAGGATCCTTAATGGCTGCAAGTAAGATGGTTTCACCACAGTTTTCTCTCAGTGAACAAATGCTATATATATTCTGTCCCGCATGCAATGAAACGTTTGTTAAGTCTTATATGAACATGTTCCTAAACAGCTACCCGCAAACTGGGCTTAGAACAGTGTTCTCACACTGTTAGTAATTGATAGGTCATCTGTAGGGCATATGCTGAAATGTTTGAAATGTCTTATGTGAATATGCCCCTAAACAGCAGTAAGCACATTTGTTTCACCAGAGTCCCTTTAGTGTCTGAATCTTATGGATATTTTTCAAGTCTGTAGTGTAATTTTTTAAGTATTTTATGAAGTTCTTCCTAAACAGATACTAGGAAACAAGGGTTCAGCTCATCCTTCTTTCCTTGAGTGAATATTAAAATCATTCTGTCATGACCATAGCGCAATATTTGTTAAGGCTTATAAAAAGATATTTCTAAAAGACAACTTTCCAGCTGGGTTCTTAACATTGTTCTTTCATTTTATGGAAGTGATAACCATTCTGGATGGAATACACTGAAACGTTTGAAAAGACTTGTATGAAGATACTCCTAAATAGCTACGAGCAATCTGGTTACACCACAGCGTTCTTTCATTTAATAAACTTTATATATAGTCTCCTATAGCTGTAGTGAAATGTTTTATATCATATATGAAAATGTTCCTACAGCTACCTGCAAGCTGGGATCAGCACACTGACTTTTCATTGTAATAAAGTGATAGTTACTTTGTATGGCATACACTGAAATGTCAGAAAAGACTTATATGAGTGTATTTCTAAAGAGATACAAGCAAGCTGGTTTCACAATAGTGATCTTTCATTGAATTAATGTAATAGATATTCTGTCGCACATGTTGTGAAATGTTCAATAAATCTTACATGAAAATGTTACTATAAGTCTACCTGAAAGCTGAGTTAAGTACAATGTTTTTTCATTTTAAGAAAGTATAGCTGTTCTCTATGGCTCATACTGAAATGCTAGAAAAGACTTACATGAAGATGTTCCTTAAAAGCTACAAGGAAGTTGGTTTCACCACAGCATTCTTTCAATGAGTGAATGTTATAGATATTCCATCATGCCCGTAGTGAAATGTTTGATAGGACTTATTTGAAGATTCCCCTAAACAGCTGCAAGCAAGGTGTTTTCACCACAGTGTTCATTCAGAAAATGAATGTTATACGTATTCTGTCATGCCTCAAGAGAACTATTTGATGTCTTAGGTGAGAGTGTTCCTGAACAGCTACAAGCAAGCTTTTTCAACATAGTGTGGTTTCCTTGAATGAATGTTATGGATATCATGTTGCGGCTGTAGAGAAACGTTTGATAAGACATAAATGAAATGCTCATAAAGAGCCACTGGTTTCATCAGAACGTTCTTTCTGGATATGGAAGCGATAGCCATTCTGTAGGCATAATGAAGTGTTTGAAGAGCCTTATACGAAGACATTCCCAAGGCGCCAGAAGTAATCTGGCTTCACCACAGTGTTCTTTCAGTGAACGAGTGTTATAGCTAGTCTGTCATGCCTGTAGTGAAATGTTTAATAAGTCTTATATGAAGAGGTTTCAAACAGCCGCCAGCAAGCCGGGTTTAGCACAGTGTCCTTTAACTGTAAGTAAGTGAGAGCCATTCTGTATGGCATATACTTAAATGTTAGAGAGGTCTTATATGAAGATGTTCCTAAATAGAATCCAACAAGATGTGTTCAGGACAGAATAATTTCATCATAAGATAGTGACAGCCGTTTAGTATGGCATATACTGAAATGCTGAAAAGGACTGAAATGAAGATCTTCCTTAACAGTAAAACCAAGCCACTTTCACCATAGTGTTCTTTCATTGAATGGATGTAATAGATATTCTGTCATGCCTGTAGTTAAATGTTCAATAGGTCTTACATAAAAATACTCCTAATAATCTACCTGAAAGCTATTAAACACAACCTTCCTTCCTTGTAAGAAGGGTATGGCCATGCTGTATGCCATATACTGAAATGCTTGAAAAGCTTTATATGAAGATGTTCCTCAACAGTTACAAGAAAACTGCTTTCATCCCTGTGTTCGTTCAATGACTGACTGTTTAGAGATTCTGTCATTCCTGCAAAGGAATGTTTAATAAGTCTTACATGAAGATGTTTCTAAACAGCTACAAGGAAATTTTTTTAAATATAGTGTTATTACATTGAATAAACATTAAAGATATCCTGTCATGACTGTAGGCAAATGTCTGATAAGACTTGAGCAAAATATTAATAAACAATTACTTGCAAGCTGGGTTCATCACAGTATTCTTTCCTGGCTATGGAGATGATAGCCATTCTGTATGGCATAAAGTGATATGTTTGAAGAGCCTTTGATTTATATTCTTAAACAGCTAACAAGCAAGATGGTTTCTTCACAGTGTTCTTTCAGTGAATGAATGTTCTAGATATTGTCACATCTGTGGTGAAATATTTGATATATGATGTTCCTAAACAGCTACCTATAAACTGGATTCAGCATGTGTTCTTTCATTTTGTGAAAATGATAGTCGCTCTGTGTGGAATATACTTAAGTATTTGAAGTGTACTATGTGCAGATGTTCCTAAACAGTGAAAAGAAGATGGTTTTTGCATAATTTTCTTTCACATAACAAATGTTATAGACATTGTCACATCTGTAGTCAAATGTTTGATATGATTTATGTGAAAATATCCCTAAACAGCTACCTGTTGGCTTGATTAAGCACAATGCTCTTTCATTGTAAGAAAGTGATAGCTGTTCCATGTGGCATCTACTGAAATGTTTGAAATGTCATATGTGAAGATGTTCCTTAAGAGCTACTTGCTAGGTGTTTTCAAGACAATGTTCTTTCAGTGAATGAATGTTGTAGATAGTCTATCACACCCGTAGCGAAATGCTGGATAAGTTTTATGAAGATGTCCCTAAGTAGCTACAAGCAAAATGGTTTCACAACAGTGTTCTTACAGACATTGAAGGTTATAGATATTCTGTCATGCCTGTAGTGAAATGTTTGATAAGACTTGCATGAACACTTACATGAAGATGTTTCTAAACAGCCACAAGCAAGCTTTTTCAACACAGTATTTCATTGAATGGATGTAATAATTATCACATTGTGGCTGCAGAGAAACGTTTGATAAGACACACACAAAATGTTCATAAATAGCATGTGCCAGCTGGTTGCATCACAATGTTGTTTAATTTAATGGAAGTGATCATCATTCTGTATAGCATATGATGTGTTTGAATAGCCTTATATAAAGATATTCCTAAAAACTTATGAGCAATCTGGTTTGACCAGAGTGTGTTCCTCAGTGAATGAATCTTACAGAGATTCTGTCAGAGCAGTAGTGACATGTTTGGTGTTTTGTATGAAGAAACCCTAAATGGCTTCCTGCAAGATGAGTTCAACACAGTGTTATTTCATTTTAAGAAAATGATAGTCATTCTGTTTGGCATAAACTGAAATATTAGAAAAGCCTTATATCAAGATGTTCCTAATTAGCTACCAGCAATCTGGCTTCACAATAGTGTTCTTTCATTGAATGGATGTAATAGATACTTTGTAGTGAAATGTATGATAAGTCTCTTATGAAAAGGTTCCTAAACAGCTGCCTGCAATCTGGCTTCAGCACATTATATCATTGTCTCAAAGTGATATTCATTCAGTATGTCTTATATGGAAACGCTTGAAATGGTGAACATGAAGAAGTTTCTAAATATATACAAGCAAGATTGTTTCTCCACAGTTTTCTTTCAGTGACTGAATGTTATGTATAGTCTGTCACGACTATTGTAAAATGTTTGATGAGTCTTATGTAAAAACGTTCCTAGATAGCTATCTGTGAGCTCTATTTAGCACAGTGTTCTTTCATTGTAGGAAAATGATACCCATTCATTATGGCATATACTGAAATGTGAGAAATGTCTTAAATACAAATGTTCCTAATAATAGCTTCAAGATGCTTTCACCACAGAGTTCTTTCAGTGAAACAATATTGCAGATATTCTGTGACACTTGTAGTGAAGTGTTAGTTAAAACTTACTTGCAAGCTGGATTCAGCACAGTGTTTCTTTCATTGTTGGAAACTCATATTCAATCAGAACAGCAAATATTGAAATGGTTATAATGACTAATATGAAGAGGATCCTTAATGGCTGCAAGTAAGATGGTTTCACCACAGTTTTCTCTCAGTGAACAAATGCTATATATATTCTGTCCCGCATGCAATGAAACGTTTGTTAAGTCTTATATGAACATGTTCCTAAACAGCTACCCGCAAACTGGGCTTAGAACAGTGTTCTCACACTGTTAGTAATTGATAGGTCATCTGTAGGGCATATGCTGAAATGTTTGAAATGTCTTATGTGAATATGCCCCTAAACAGCTGTAAGCACATTTGTTTCACCAGAGTTCCTTTAGTGTCTGAATCTTATGGATATTTTTCAAGTCTGTAGTGTAATTTTTTAAGTATTTTATGAAGTTCTTCCTAAACAGATACTAGGAAACAAGGGTTCAGCTCATCCTTCTTTCCTTGAGTGAATATTAAAATCATTCTGTCATGACCATAGCGCAATATCTGTTAAGGCTTATAAAAAGATATTTCTAAAAGACAACTTTCCAGCTGGGTTCTTAACATTGTTCTTTCATTTTATGGAAGTGATAACCATTCTGGATGGAATACACTGAAACGTTTGAAAAGACTTGTATGAAGATACTCCTAAATAGCTACGAGCAATCTGGTTACACCACAGCGTTCTTTCATTTAATAAACTTTATATATAGTCTCCTATAGCTGTAGTGAAATGTTTTATATCATATATGAAAATGTTCCTACAGCTACCTGCAAGCTGGGATCAGCACACTGACTTTTCATTGTAATAAAGTGATAGTTACTTTGTATGGCATACACTGAAATGTCAGAAAAGACTTATATGAGTGTATTTCTAAAGAGATACAAGCAAGCTGGTTTCACAATAGTGATCTTTCATTGAATTAATGTAATAGATATTCTGTCGCACATGTTGTGAAATGTTCAATAAATCTTACATGAAAATGTTACTATAAGTCTACCTGAAAGCTGAGTTAAGTACAATGTTTTTTCATTTTAAGAAAGTATAGCTGTTCTCTATGGCTCATACTGAAATGCTAGAAAAGACTTACATGAAGATGTTCCTTAAAAGCTACAAGGAAGTTGGTTTCACCACAGCATTCTTTCAATGAGTGAATGTTATAGATATTCCATCATGCCCGTAGTGAAATGTTTGATAGGACTTATTTGAAGATTCCCCTAAACAGCTGCAAGCAAGGTGTTTTCACCACAGTGTTCATTCAGAAAATGAATGTTATACGTATTTCTGTCATGCCTCAAGAGAACTATTTGATGTCTTAGGTGAGAGTGTTCCTGAACAGCTACAAGCAAGCTTTTTCAACATAGTGTGGTTTCCTTGAATGAATGTTATGGATATCATGTTGCGGCTGTAGAGAAACGTTTGATAAGACATAAATGAAATGCTCATAAAGAGCCACTGGTTTCATCAGAACGTTCTTTCTGGATATGGAAGCGATAGCCATTCTGTAGGCATAATGAAGTGTTTGAAGAGCCTTATACGAAGACATTCCCAAGGCGCCAGAAGTAATCTGGCTTCACCACAGTGTTCTTTCAGTGAACGAGTGTTATAGCTAGTCTGTCATGCCTGTAGTGAAATGTTTAATAAGTCTTATATGAAGAGGTTTCAAACAGCCGCCAGCAAGCCGGGTTTAGCACAGTGTCCTTTAACTGTAAGTAAGTGAGAGCCATTCTGTATGGCATATACTTAAATGTTAGAGAGGTCTTATATGAAGATGTTCCTAAATAGAATCCAACAAGATGTGTTCAGGACAGAATAATTTCATCATAAGATAGTGACAGCCGTTTAGTATGGCATATACAGAAATGCTGAAAAGGACTTAAATGAAGATCTTCCTTAACAGTAAAACCAAGCCACTTTCACCATAGTGCTCTTTCATTGAATGGATGTAATAGATATTCTGTCATGCCTGTAGTTAAATGTTCAATAGGTCTTACATAAAAATACTCCTAATAATCTACCTGAAAGCTATTAAACACAACCTTCCTTCCTTGTAAGAAGGGTATGGCCATGCTGTATGCCATATACTGAAATGCTTGAAAAGCTTTATATGAAGATGTTCCTCAACAGTTACAAGAAAACTGCTTTCGTCCCTGTGTTCGTTCAATGACTGACTGTTTAGAGATTCTGTCATTCCTGCAAAGGAATGTTTAATAAGTCTTACATGAAGATGTTTCTAAACAGCTACAAGGAAATTTTTTTAAATATAGTGTTATTACATTGAATAAACATTAAAGATATCCTGTCATGACTGTAGGCAAATGTCTGATAAGACTTGAGCAAAATATTAATAAACAGTTACTTGCAAGCTGGGTTCATCACAGTATTCTTTCCTGGCTATGGAGATGATAGCCATTCTGTATGGCATAAAGTGATATGTTTGAAGAGCCTTTGATTTATATTCTTAAACAGCTAACAAGCAAGATGGTTTCTTCACAGTGTTCTTTCAGTGAATGAATGTTCTAGATATTGTCACATCTGTGGTGAAATATTTGATATATGATGTTCCTAAACAGCTACCTATAAACTGGATTCAGCATGTGTTCTTTCATTTTGTGAAAATGATAGTCGCTCTGTGTGGAATATACTTAAGTATTTGAAGTGTACTATGTGCAGATGTTCCTAAACAGTGAAAAGAAGATGGTTTTTGCATAATTTTCTTTCACATAACAAATGTTATAGACATTGTCACATCTGTAGTCAAATGTTTGATATGATTTATGTGAAAATATCCCTAAACAGCTACCTGTTGGCTTGATTAAGCACAATGCTCTTTCATTGTAAGAAAGTGATAGCTGTTCCATGTGGCATCTACTGAAATGTTTGAAATGTCATATGTGAAGATGTTCCTTAAGAGCTACTTGCTAGGTGTTTTCAAGACAATGTTCTTTCAGTGAATGAATGTTGTAGATAGTCTATCACACCCGTAGTGAAATGCTGGATAAGTTTTATGACGATGTCCCTAAGTAGCTACAAGCAAAATGGTTTCACAACAGTGTTCTTACAGACATTGAAGGTTATAGATATTCTGTCATGCCTGTAGTGAAATGTTTGATAAGACTTGCATGAACACTTACATGAAGATGTTTCTAAACAGCCACAAGCAAGCTTTTTCAACACAGTATTTCATTGAATGGATGTAATACTTATCACATTGTGGCTGCAGAGAAACGTTTGATAAGACACACACAAAATGTTCATAAATAGCATGTGCCAGCTGGTTGCATCACAATGTTGTTTAATTTAATGGAAGTGATCATCATTCTGTATAGCATATGATGTGTTTGAATAGCCTTATATAAAGATATTCCTAAAAACTTATGAGCAATCTGGTTTGACCAGAGTGTGTTCCTCAGTGAAGGAATCTTACAGAGAT
This sequence comes from Equus asinus, assembly GCF_041296235.1. Classification (NCBI taxonomy): domain Eukaryota; kingdom Metazoa; phylum Chordata; class Mammalia; order Perissodactyla; family Equidae; genus Equus; species Equus asinus. Next base: position 12,723,510 of record NC_091817.1, read on the forward strand.
TCTGTCAGAGCAGTAGTGACATGTTTGGTGTTTTGTATGAAGAAACCCTAAATGGCTTCCTGCAAGATGAGTTCAACACAGTGTTATTTCATTTTAAGAAAATGATAGTCATTCTGTTTGGCATAAACTGAAATATTAGAAAAGCCTTATATCAAGAGGTTCCTAATTAGCTACCAGCAATCTGGCTTCACAATAGTGTTCTTTCATTGAATGGATGTAATAGATACTTTGTAGTGAAATGTATGATAAGTCTCTTATGAAAAGGTTCCTAAACAGCTGCCTGCAATCTGGCTTCAGCACATTATATCATTGTCTCAAAGTGATATTCATTCAGTATGTCTTATATGGAAACGCTTGAAAGGGTGAACATGAAGAAGTTTCTAAATATATACAAGCAAGATTGTTTCTCCACAGTTTTCTTTCAGTGACTGAATGTTATGTATAGTCTGTCACGACTATTGTAAAATGTTTGATGAGTCTTATGTAAAAACGTTCCTAGATAGCTATCTGTGAGCTCTATTTAGCACAGTGTTCTTTCATTGTAGGAAAATGATACCCATTCATTATGGCATATACTGAAATGTGAGAAATGTCTCAAATACAAATGTTCCTAATAATAGCTTCAAGATGCTTTCACCACAGAGTTCTTTCAGTGAAACAATATTGCAGATATTCTGTGACACTTGTAGTGAAGTGTTAGTTAAAACTTACTTGCAAGCTGGATTCAGCACAGTGTTTCTTTCATTGTTGGAAACTCATATTCAATCAGAACAGCAAATATTGAAATGGTTATAATGACTAATATGAAGATGATCCTTAATGGCTGCAAGTAAGATGGTTTCACCACAGTTTTCTCTCAGTGAACAAATGCTATATATATTCTGTCCCGCATGCAATGAAACGTTTGTTAAGTCTTATATGAACATGTTCCTAAACAGCTACCCGCAAACTGGGCTTAGAACAGTGTTCTCACACTGTTAGTAATTGATAGGTCATCTGTAGGGCATATGCTGAAATGTTTGAAATGTCTTATGTGAATATGCCCCTAAACAGCTGTAAGCACATTTGTTTCACCAGAGTTCCTTTAGTGTCTGAATCTTATGGATATTTTTCAAGTCTGTAGTGTAATTTTTTAAGTATTTTATGAAGTTCTTCCTAAACAGATACTAGGAAACAAGGGTTCAGCTCATCCTTCTTTCCTTGAGTGAATATTAAAATCATTCTGTCATGACCATAGCGCAATATCTGTTAAGGCTTATAAAAAGATATTTCTAAAAGACAACTTTCCAGCTGGGTTCTTAACATTGTTCTTTCATTTTATGGAAGTGATAACCATTCTGGATGGAATACACTGAAACGTTTGAAAAGACTTGTATGAAGATACTCCTAAATAGCTACGAGCAATCTGGTTACACCACAGCGTTCTTTCATTTAATAAACTTTATATATAGTCTCCTATAGCTGTAGTGAAATGTTTTATATCATATATGAAAATGTTCCTACAGCTACCTGCAAGCTGGGATCAGCACACTGACTTTTCATTGTAATAAAGTGATAGTTACTTTGTATGGCATACACTGAAATGTCAGAAAAGACTTATATGAGTGTATTTCTAAAGAGATACAAGCAAGCTGGTTTCACAATAGTGATCTTTCATTGAATTAATGTAATAGATATTCTGTCGCACATGTTGTGAAATGTTCAATAAATCTTACATGAAAATGTTACTATAAGTCTACCTGAAAGCTGAGTTAAGTACAATGTTTTTTCATTTTAAGAAAGTATAGCTGTTCTCTATGGCTCATACTGAAATGCTAGAAAAGACTTACATGAAGATGTTCCTTAAAAGCTACAAGGAAGTTGGTTTCACCACAGCATTCTTTCAATGAGTGAATGTTATAGATATTCCATCATGCCCGTAGTGAAATGTTTGATAGGACTTATTTGAAGATTCCCCTAAAGAGCTGCAAGCAAGGTGTTTTCACCACAGTGTTCATTCAGAAAATGAATGTTATACGTATTTCTGTCATGCCTCAAGAGAACTATTTGATGTCTTATGTGAGAGTGTTCCTGAACAGCTACAAGCAAGCTTTTTCAACATAGTGTGGTTTCCTTGAATGAATGTTATGGATATCATGTTGCGGCTGTAGAGAAACGTTTGATAAGACATAAATGAAATGCTCATAAAGAGCCACTGGTTTCATCAGAACGTTCTTTCTGGATATGGAAGTGATAGCCATTCTGTAGGCATAATGAAGTGTTTGAAGAGCCTTATACGAAGACATTCCCAAGGCGCCAGAAGTAATCTGGCTTCACCACAGTGTTCTTTCAGTGAACGAGTGTTATAGCTAGTCTGTCATGCCTGTAGTGAAATGTTTAATAAGTCTTATATGAAGAGGTTTCAAACAGCCGCCAGCAAGCCGGGTTTAGCACAGTGTCCTTTAACTGTAAGTAAGTGAGAGCCATTCTGTATGGCATATACTTAAATGTTAGAGAGGTCTTATATGAAGATGTTCCTAAATAGAATCCAACAAGATGTGTTCAGGACAGAATAATTTCATCATAAGATAGTGACAGCCGTTTAGTATGGCATATACTGAAATGCTGAAAAGGACTGAAATGAAGATCTTCCTTAACAGTAAAACCAAGCCACTTTCACCATAGTGTTCTTTCATTGAATGGATGTAATAGATATTCTGTCATGCCTGTAGTTAAATGTTCAATAGGTCTTACATAAAAATACTCCTAATAATCTACCTGAAAGCTATTAAACACAACCTTCTTTCCTTGTAAGAAGGGTATGGCCATGCTGTATGCCATATACTGAAATGCTTGAAAAGCTTTATACGAAGATGTTCCTCAACAGTTACAAGAAAACTGCTTTCATCCCTGTGTTCGTTCAATGAGTGAATGTTTAGAGATTCTGTCATTCCCGCAAAGGAATGTTTAATAAGTCTTACATGAAGATGTTTCTAAACAGCTACAAGGAAATTTTTTTAAATATAGCGTTATTACATTGAATAAACATTAAAGATATCCTGTCATGACTGTAGGCAAATGTCTGATAAGACTTGAGCAAAATATTAATAAACAATTACTTGCAAGCTGGGTTCATCACAGTATTCTTTCCTGGCTATGGAGATGATAGCCATTCTGTATGGCATAAAGTGATATGTTTGAAGAGCCTTCGATTTATATTCTTAAACAGCTAACAAGCAAGATGGTTTCTTCACAGTGTTCTTTCAGTGAATGAATGTTCTAGATATTGTCACATCTGTGGTGAAATATTTGATATATGATGTTCCTAAACAGCTACCTATAAACTGGATTCAGCATGTGTTCTTTCATTTTGTGAAAATGATAGTCGCTCTGTGTGGAATATACTTAAGTATTTGAAGTGTATTATGTGCAGATGTTCCTAAACAGTGAAAAGAAGATGGTTTTTGCACAATTTTCTTTCAGATAACAAATGTTATAGACATTGTCACATCTGTAGTCAAATGTTTGATATGATTTATGTGAAAATATCCCTAAACAGCTACCTGTTGGCTTGATTAAGCACAATGCTCTTTCATTGTAAGAAAGCGATAGCTGTTCCATGTGGCATATACTGAAATGTTTGAAATGTCATATGTGAAGATGTTCCTTAAGAGCTACTTGCTCGGTGTTTTCAAGACAATGTTCTTTCAGTGAATGAATGTTGTAGATAGTCTATCACACCCGTAGCGAAATGCTGGATAAGTTTTATGAAGATGTCCCTAAGTAGCTACAAGCAAAATGGTTTCACAACAGTGTTCTTACAGACATTGAAGGTTATAGATATTCTGTCATGCCTGTAGTGAAATGTTTGATAAGACTTGCATGAACACTTACATGAAGATGTTTCTAAACAGCCACAAGCAAGCTTTTTCAACACAGTATTTCATTGAATGGATGTAATAATCATCACATTGTGGCTGCAGAGAAACGTTTGATAAGACACACACAAAATGTTCATAAATAGCATGTGCCAGCTGGTTGCATCACAATGTTGTTTAATTTAATGGAAGTGATCATCATTCTGTATAGCATATGATGTGTTTGAATAGCCTTATATAAAGATATTCCTAAAAACTTATGAGCAATCTGGTTTGACCAGAGTGTGTTCCTCAGTGAATGAATCTTACAGAGATTCTGTCAGAGCAGTAGTGACATGTTTGGTGTTTTGTATGAAGAAACCCTAAATGGCTTCCTGCAAGATGAGTTCAACACAGTGTTATTTCATTTTAAGAAAATGATAGTCATTCTGTTTGGCATAAACGGAAATATTAGAAAAGCCTTATATCAAGAGGTTCCTAATTAGCTACCAGCAATCTGGCTTCACAATAGTGTTCTTTCATTGAATGGATGTAATAGATACTTTGTAGTGAAATGTATGATAAGTCTCTTATGAAAAGGTTCCTAAACAGCTGCCTGCAATCTGGCTTCAGCACATTATATCATTGTCTCAAAGTGATATTCATTCAGTATGTCTTATATGGAAACGCTTGAAAGGGTGAACATGAAGAAGTTTCTAAATATATACAAGCAAGATTGTTTCTCCACAGTTTTCTTTCAGTGACTGAATGTTATGTATAGTCTGTCACGACTATTGTAAAATGTTTGATGAGTCTTATGTAGAAACGTTCCTAGATAGCTATCTGTGAGCTCTATTTAGCACAGTGTTCTTTCATTGTAGGAAAATGATACCCATTCATTATGGCATATACTGAAATGTGAGAAATGTCTTAAATACAAATGTTCCTAATAATAGCTTCAAGATGCTTTCACCACAGAGTTCTTTCAGTGAAACAATATTGCAGATATTCTGTGACACTTGTAGTGAAGTGTTAGTTAAAACTTACTTGCAAGCTGGATTCAGCACAGTGTTTCTTTCATTGTTGGAAACTCATATTCAATCAGAACAGCAAATATTGAAATGGTTATAATGACTAATATGAAGAGGATCCTTAATGGCTGCAAGTAAGATGGTTTCACCACAGTTTTCTCTCAGTGAACAAATGCTATATATATTCTGTCCCGCATGCAATGAAATGTTTGTTAAGTCTTATATGAACATGTTCCTAAACAGCTACCCGCAAACTGGGCTTAGAACAGTGTTCTCACACTGTTAGTAATTGATAGGTCATCTGTAGGGCATATGCTGAAATGTTTGAAATGTCTTATGTGAATATGCCCCTAAACAGCTGTAAGCACATTTGTTTCACCAGAGTCCCTTTAGTGTCTGAATCTTATGGATATTTTTCAAGTCTGTAGTGTAATTTTTTAAGTATTTTATGAAGTTCTTCCTAAACAGATACTAGGAAACAAGGGTTCAGCTCATCCTTCTTTCCTTGAGTGAATATTAAAATCATTCTGTCATGACCATAGCGCAATATTTGTTAAGACTTATAAAAAGATATTTCTAAAAGACAACTTTCCAGCTGGGTTCTTAACATTGTTCTTTCATTTTATGGAAGTGATAACCATTCTGGATGGAATACACTGAAACGTTTGAAAAGACTTGTATGAAGATACTCCTAAATAGCTACAAGCAATCTGGTTACACCACAGCGTTCTTTCATTTAATAAACTTTATATATAGTCTCCTATAGCTGTAGTGAAATGTTTTATATCATATATGAAAATGTTCCTACAGCTACCTGCAAGCTGGGATCAGCACACTGACTTTTCATTGTAATAAAGTGACAGTTACTTTGTATGGCATACACTGAAATGTCAGAAAAGACTTATATGAGTGTATTTCTAAAGAGATACAAGCAAGCTGGTTTCACAATAGTGATCTTTCATTGAATTAATGTAATAGATATTCTGTCGCACATGTTGTGAAATGTTCAATAAATCTTACATGAAAATGTTACTATAAGTCTACCTGAAAGCTGAGTTAAGTACAATGTTTTTTCATTTTAAGAAAGTATAGCTGTTCTCTATGGCTCATACTGAAATGCTAGAAAAGACTTACATGAAGATGTTCCTTAAAAGCTACAAGGAAGTTGGTTTCACCACAGCATTCTTTCAATGAGTGAATGTTATAGATATTCCATCATGCCCGTAGTGAAATGTTTGATAGGACTTATTTGAAGATTCCCCTAAACAGCTGCAAGCAAGGTGTTTTCACCACAGTGTTCATTCAGAAAATGAATGTTATACGTATTTCTGTCATGCCTCAAGAGAACTATTTGATGTCTTATGTGAGAGTGTTCCTGAACAGCTACAAGCAAGCTTTTTCAACATAGTGTGGTTTCCTTGAATGAATGTTATGGATATCATGTTGCGGCTGTAGAGAAACGTTTGATAAGACATAAATGAAATGCTCATAAAGAGCCACTGGTTTCATCAGAACGTTCTTTCTGGATATGGAAGTGATAGCCATTCTGTAGGCATAATGAAGTGTTTGAAGAGCCTTATACGAAGACATTCCCAAGGCGCCAGAAGTAATCTGGCTTCACCACAGTGTTCTTTCAGTGAACGAGTGTTATAGCTAGTCTGTCATGCCTGTAGTGAAATGTTTAATAAGTCTTATATGAAGAGGTTTCAAACAGCCGCCAGCAAGCCGGGTTTAGCACAGTGTCCTTTAACTGTAAGTAAGTGAGAGCCATTCTGTATGGCATATACTTAAATGTTAGAGAGGTCTTATATGAAGATGTTCCTAAATAGAATCCAACAAGATGTGTTCAGGACAGAATAATTTCATCATAAGATAGTGACAGCCGTTTAGTATGGCATATACTGAAATGCTGAAAAGGACTGAAATGAAGATCTTCCTTAACAGTAAAACCAAGCCACTTTCACCATAGTGTTCTTTCATTGAATGGATGTAATAGATATTCTGTCATGCCTGTAGTTAAATGTTCAATAGGTCTTACATAAAAATACTCCTAATAATCTACCTGAAAGCTATTAAACACAACCTTCTTTCCTTGTAAGAAGGGTATGGCCATGCTGTATGCCATATACTGAAATGCTTGAAAAGCTTTATACGAAGATGTTCCTCAACAGTTACAAGAAAACTGCTTTCATCCCTGTGTTCGTTCAATGAGTGAATGTTTAGAGATTCTGTCATTCCCGCAAAGGAATGTTTAATAAGTCTTACATGAAGATGTTTCTAAACAGCTACAAGGAAATTTTTTTAAATATAGCGTTATTACATTGAATAAACATTAAAGATATCCTGTCATGACTGTAGGCAAATGTCTGATAAGACTTGAGCAAAATATTAATAAACAATTACTTGCAAGCTGGGTTCATCACAGTATTCTTTCCTGGCTATGGAGATGATAGCCATTCTGTATGGCATAAAGTGATATGTTTGAAGAGCCTTCGATTTATATTCTTAAACAGCTAACAAGCAAGATGGTTTCTTCACAGTGTTCTTTCAGTGAATGAATGTTCTAGATATTGTCACATCTGTGGTGAAATATTTGATATATGATGTTCCTAAACAGCTACCTATAAACTGGATTCAGCATGTGTTCTTTCATTTTGTGAAAATGATAGTCGCTCTGTGTGGAATATACTTAAGTATTTGAAGTGTATTATGTGCAGATGTTCCTAAACAGTGAAAAGAAGATGGTTTTTGCACAATTTTCTTTCAGATAACAAATGTTATAGACATTGTCACATCTGTAGTCAAATGTTTGATATGATTTATGTGAAAATATCCCTAAACAGCTACCTGTTGGCTTGATTAAGCACAATGCTCTTTCATTGTAAGAAAGCGATAGCTGTTCCATGTGGCATATACTGAAATGTTTGAAATGTCATATGTGAAGATGTTCCTTAAGAGCTACTTGCTCGGTGTTTTCAAGACAATGTTCTTTCAGTGAATGAATGTTGTAGATAGTCTATCACACCCGTAGCGAAATGCTGGATAAGTTTTATGAAGATGTCCCTAAGTAGCTACAAGCAAAATGGTTTCACAACAGTGTTCTTACAGACATTGAAGGTTATAGATATTCTGTCATGCCTGTAGTGAAATGTTTGATAAGACTTGCATGAACACTTACATGAAGATGTTTCTAAACAGCCACAAGCAAGCTTTTTCAACACAGTATTTCATTGAATGGATGTAATAATCATCACATTGTGGCTGCAGAGAAACGTTTGATAAGACACACACAAAATGTTCATAAATAGCATGTGCCAGCTGGTTGCATCACAATGTTGTTTAATTTAATGGAAGTGATCATCATTCTGTATAGCATATGATGTGTTTGAATAGCCTTATATAAAGATATTCCTAAAAACTTATGAGCAATCTGGTTTGACCAGAGTGTGTTCCTCAGTGAATGAATCTTACAGAGATTCTGTCAGAGCAGTAGTGACATGTTTGGTGTTTTGTATGAAGAAACCCTAAATGGCTTCCTGCAAGATGAGTTCAACACAGTGTTATTTCATTTTAAGAAAATGATAGTCATTCTGTTTGGCATAAACGGAAATATTAGAAAAGCCTTATATCAAGAGGTTCCTAATTAGCTACCAGCAATCTGGCTTCACAATAGTGTTCTTTCATTGAATGGATGTAATAGATACTTTGTAGTGAAATGTATGATAAGTCTCTTATGAAAAGGTTCCTAAACAGCTGCCTGCAATCTGGCTTCAGCACATTATATCATTGTCTCAAAGTGATATTCATTCAGTATGTCTTATATGGAAACGCTTGAAAGGGTGAACATGAAGAAGTTTCTAAATATATACAAGCAAGATTGTTTCTCCACAGTTTTCTTTCAGTGACTGAATGTTATGTATAGTCTGTCACGACTATTGTAAAATGTTTGATGAGTCTTATGTAGAAACGTTCCTAGATAGCTATCTGTGAGCTCTATTTAGCACAGTGTTCTTTCATTGTAGGAAAATGATACCCATTCATTATGGCATATACTGAAATGTGAGAAATGTCTTAAATACAAATGTTCCTAATAATAGCTTCAAGATGCTTTCACCACAGAGTTCTTTCAGTGAAACAATATTGCAGATATTCTGTGACACTTGTAGTGAAGTGTTAGTTAAAACTTACTTGCAAGCTGGATTCAGCACAGTGTTTCTTTCATTGTTGGAAACTCATATTCAATCAGAACAGCAAATATTGAAATGGTTATAATGACTAATATGAAGAGGATCCTTAATGGCTGCAAGTAAGATGGTTTCACCACAGTTTTCTCTCAGTGAACAAATGCTATATATATTCTGTCCCGCATGCAATGAAATGTTTGTTAAGTCTTATATGAACATGTTCCTAAACAGCTACCCGCAAACTGGGCTTAGAACAGTGTTCTCACACTGTTAGTAATTGATAGGTCATCTGTAGGGCATATGCTGAAATGTTTGAAATGTCTTATGTGAATATGCCCCTAAACAGCTGTAAGCACATTTGTTTCACCAGAGTCCCTTTAGTGTCTGAATCTTATGGATATTTTTCAAGTCTGTAGTGTAATTTTTTAAGTATTTTATGAAGTTCTTCCTAAACAGATACTAGGAAACAAGGGTTCAGCTCATCCTTCTTTCCTTGAGTGAATATTAAAATCATTCTGTCATGACCATAGCGCAATATTTGTTAAGACTTATAAAAAGATATTTCTAAAAGACAACTTTCCAGCTGGGTTCTTAACATTGTTCTTTCATTTTATGGAAGTGATAACCATTCTGGATGGAATACACTGAAACGTTTGAAAAGACTTGTATGAAGATACTCCTAAATAGCTACAAGCAATCTGGTTACACCACAGCGTTCTTTCATTTAATAAACTTTATATATAGTCTCCTATAGCTGTAGTGAAATGTTTTATATCATATATGAAAATGTTCCTACAGCTACCTGCAAGCTGGGATCAGCACACTGACTTTTCATTGTAATAAAGTGACAGTTACTTTGTATGGCATACACTGAAATGTCAGAAAAGACTTATATGAGTGTATTTCTAAAGAGATACAAGCAAGCTGGTTTCACAATAGTGATCTTTCATTGAATTAATGTAATAGATATTCTGTCGCACATGTTGTGAAATGTTCAATAAATCTTACATGAAAATGTTACTATAAGTCTACCTGAAAGCTGAGTTAAGTACAATGTTTTTTCATTTTAAGAAAGTATAGCTGTTCTCTATGGCTCATACTGAAATGCTAGAAAAGACTTACATGAAGATGTTCCTTAAAAGCTACAAGGAAGTTGGTTTCACCACAGCATTCTTTCAATGAGTGAATGTTATAGATATTCCATCATGCCCGTAGTGAAATGTTTGATAGGACTTATTTGAAGATTCCCCTAAAGAGCTGCAAGCAAGGTGTTTTCACCACAGTGTTCATTCAGAAAATGAATGTTATACGTATTTCTGTCATGCCTCAAGAGAACTATTTGATGTCTTATGTGAGAGTGTTCCTGAACAGCTACAAGCAAGCTTTTTCAACATAGTGTGGTTTCCTTGAATGAATGTTATGGATATCATGTTGCGGCTGTAGAGAAACGTTTGATAAGACATAAATGAAATGCTCATAAAGAGCCACTGGTTTCATCAGAACGTTCTTTCTGGATATGGAAGTGATAGCCATTCTGTAGGCATAATGAAGTGTTTGAAGAGCCTTATACGAAGACATTCCCAAGGCGCCAGAAGTAATCTGGCTTCACCACAGTGTTCTTTCAGTGAACGAGTGTTATAGCTAGTCTGTCATGCCTGTAGTGAAATGTTTAATAAGTCTTATATGAAGAGGTTTCAAACAGCCGCCAGCAAGCCGGGTTTAGCACAGTGTCCTTTAACTGTAAGTAAGTGAGAGCCATTCTGTATGGCATATACTTAAATGTTAGAGAGGTCTTATATGAAGATGTTCCTAAATAGAATCCAACAAGATGTGTTCAGGACAGAATAATTTCATCATAAGATAGTGACAGCCGTTTAGTATGGCATATACTGAAATGCTGAAAAGGACTGAAATGAAGATCTTCCTTAACAGTAAAACCAAGCCACTTTCACCATAGTGTTCTTTCATTGAATGGATGTAATAGATATTCTGTCATGCCTGTAGTTAAATGTTCAATAGGTCTTACATAAAAATACTCCTAATAATCTACCTGAAAGCTATTAAACACAACCTTCTTTCCTTGTAAGAAGGGTATGGCCATGCTGTATGCCATATACTGAAATGCTTGAAAAGCTTTATACGAAGATGTTCCTCAACAGTTACAAGAAAACTGCTTTCATCCCTGTGTTCGTTCAATGAGTGAATGTTTAGAGATTCTGTCATTCCCGCAAAGGAATGTTTAATAAGTCTTACATGAAGATGTTTCTAAACAGCTACAAGGAAATTTTTTTAAATATAGCGTTATTACATTGAATAAACATTAAAGATATCCTGTCATGACTGTAGGCAAATGTCTGATAAGACTTGAGCAAAATATTAATAAACAATTACTTGCAAGCTGGGTTCATCACAGTATTCTTTCCTGGCTATGGAGATGATAGCCATTCTGTATGGCATAAAGTGATATGTTTGAAGAGCCTTCGATTTATATTCTTAAACAGCTAACAAGCAAGATGGTTTCTTCACAGTGTTCTTTCAGTGAATGAATGTTCTAGATATTGTCACATCTGTGGTGAAATATTTGATATATGATGTTCCTAAACAGCTACCTATAAACTGGATTCAGCATGTGTTCTTTCATTTTGTGAAAATGATAGTCGCTCTGTGTGGAATATACTTAAGTATTTGAAGTGTATTATGTGCAGATGTTCCTAAACAGTGAAAAGAAGATGGTTTTTGCACAATTTTCTTTCAGATAACAAATGTTATAGACATTGTCACATCTGTAGTCAAATGTTTGATATGATTTATGTGAAAATATCCCTAAACAGCTACCTGTTGGCTTGATTAAGCACAATGCTCTTTCATTGTAAGAAAGCGATAGCTGTTCCATGTGGCATATACTGAAATGTTTGAAATGTCATATGTGAAGATGTTCCTTAAGAGCTACTTGCTCGGTGTTTTCAAGACAATGTTCTTTCAGTGAATGAATGTTGTAGATAGTCTATCACACCCGTAGCGAAATGCTGGATAAGTTTTATGAAGATGTCCCTAAGTAGCTACAAGCAAAATGGTTTCACAACAGTGTTCTTACAGACATTGAAGGTTATAGATATTCTGTCATGCCTGTAGTGAAATGTTTGATAAGACTTGCATGAACACTTACATGAAGATGTTTCTAAACAGCCACAAGCAAGCTTTTTCAACACAGTATTTCATTGAATGGATGTAATAATCATCACATTGTGGCTGCAGAGAAACGTTTGATAAGACACACACAAAATGTTCATAAATAGCATGTGCCAGCTGGTTGCATCACAATGTTGTTTAATTTAATGGAAGTGATCATCATTCTGTATAGCATATGATGTGTTTGAATAGCCTTATATAAAGATATTCCTAAAAACTTATGAGCAATCTGGTTTGACCAGAGTGTGTTCCTCAGTGAATGAATCTTACAGAGATTCTGTCAGAGCAGTAGTGACATGTTTGGTGTTTTGTATGAAGAAACCCTAAATGGCTTCCTGCAAGATGAGTTCAACACAGTGTTATTTCATTTTAAGAAAATGATAGTCATTCTGTTTGGCATAAACGGAAATATTAGAAAAGCCTTATATCAAGAGGTTCCTAATTAGCTACCAGCAATCTGGCTTCACAATAGTGTTCTTTCATTGAATGGATGTAATAGATACTTTGTAGTGAAATGTATGATAAGTCTCTTATGAAAAGGTTCCTAAACAGCTGCCTGCAATCTGGCTTCAGCACATTATATCATTGTCTCAAAGTGATATTCATTCAGTATGTCTTATATGGAAACGCTTGAAAGGGTGAACATGAAGAAGTTTCTAAATATATACAAGCAAGATTGTTTCTCCACAGTTTTCTTTCAGTGACTGAATGTTATGTATAGTCTGTCACGACTATTGTAAAATGTTTGATGAGTCTTATGTAGAAACGTTCCTAGATAGCTATCTGTGAGCTCTATTTAGCACAGTGTTCTTTCATTGTAGGAAAATGATACCCATTCATTATGGCATATACTGAAATGTGAGAAATGTCTTAAATACAAATGTTCCTAATAATAGCTTCAAGATGCTTTCACCACAGAGTTCTTTCAGTGAAACAATATTGCAGATATTCTGTGACACTTGTAGTGAAGTGTTAGTTAAAACTTACTTGCAAGCTGGATTCAGCACAGTGTTTCTTTCATTGTTTGAAACTCATATTCAATCAGAACAGCAAATATTGAAATGGTTATAATGACTAATATGAAGAGGATCCTTAATGGCTGCAAGTAAGATGGTTTCACCACAGTTTTCTCTCAGTGAACAAATGCTATATATATTCTGTCCCGCATGCAATGAAATGTTTGTTAAGTCTTATATGAACATGTTCCTAAACAGCTACCCGCAAACTGGGCTTAGAACAGTGTTCTCACACTGTTAGTAATTGATAGGTCCTCTGTAGGGCATATGCTGAAATGTTTGAAATGTCTTATGTGAATATGCCCCTAAACAGCTGTAAGCACATTTGTTTCACCAGAGTCCCTTTAGTGTCTGAATCTTATGGATATTTTTCAAGTCTGTAGTGTAATTTTTTAAGTATTTTATGAAGTTCTTCCTAAACAGATACTAGGAAACAAGGGTTCAGCTCATCCTTCTTTCCTTGAGTGAATATTAAAATCATTCTGTCATGACCATAGCGCAATATTTGTTAAGACTTATAAAAAGATATTTCTAAAAGACAACTTTCCAGCTGGGTTCTTAACATTGTTCTTTCATTTTATGGAAGTGATAACCATTCTGGATGGAATACACTGAAACGTTTGAAAAGACTTGTATGAAGATACTCCTAAATAGCTACAAGCAATCTGGTTACACCACAGCGTTCTTTCATTTAATAAACTTTATATATAGTCTCCTATAGCTGTAGTGAAATGTTTTATATCATATATGAAAATGTTCCTACAGCTACCTGCAAGCTGGGATCAGCACACTGACTTTTCATTGTAATAAAGTGACAGTTACTTTGTATGGCATACACTGAAATGTCAGAAAAGACTTATATGAGTGTATTTCTAAAGAGATACAAGCAAGCTGGTTTCACAATAGTGATCTTTCATTGAATTAATGTAATAGATATTCTGTCGCACATGTTGTGAAATGTTCAATAAATCTTACATGAAAATGTTACTATAAGTCTACCTGAAAGCTGAGTTAAGTACAATGTTTTTTCATTTTAAGAAAGTATAGCTGTTCTCTATGGCTCATACTGAAATGCTAGAAAAGACTTACATGAAGATGTTCCTTAAAAGCTACAAGGAAGTTGGTTTCACCACAGCATTCTTTCAATGAGTGAATGTTATAGATATTCCATCATGCCCGTAGTGAAATGTTTGATAGGACTTATTTGAAGATTCCCCTAAACAGCTGCAAGCAAGGTGTTTTCACCACAGTGTTCATTCAGAAAATGAATGTTATACGTATTTCTGTCATGCCTCAAGAGAACTATTTGATGTCTTATGTGAGAGTGTTCCTGAACAGCTACAAGCAAGCTTTTTCAACATAGTGTGGTTTCCTTGAATGAATGTTATGGATATCATGTTGCGGCTGTAGAGAAACGTTTGATAAGACATAAATGAAATGCTCATAAAGAGCCACTGGTTTCATCAGAACGTTCTTTCTGGATATGGAAGTGATAGCCATTCTGTAGGCATAATGAAGTGTTTGAAGAGCCTTATACGAAGACATTCCCAAGGCGCCAGAAGTAATCTGGCTTCACCACAGTGTTCTTTCAGTGAACGAGTGTTATAGCTAGTCTGTCATGCCTGTAGTGAAATGTTTAATAAGTCTTATATGAAGAGGTTTCAAACAGCCGCCAGCAAGCCGGGTTTAGCACAGTGTCCTTTAACTGTAAGTAAGTGAGAGCCATTCTGTATGGCATATACTTAAATGTTAGAGAGGTCTTATATGAAGATGTTCCTAAATAGAATCCAACAAGATGTGTTCAGGACAGAATAATTTCATCATAAGATAGTGACAGCCGTTTAGTATGGCATATACTGAAATGCTGAAAAGGACTGAAATGAAGATCTTCCTTAACAGTAAAACCAAGCCACTTTCACCATAGTGTTCTTTCATTGAATGGATGTAATAGATATTCTGTCATGCCTGTAGTTAAATGTTCAATAGGTCTTACATAAAAATACTCCTAATAATCTACCTGAAAGCTATTAAACACAACCTTCTTTCCTTGTAAGAAGGGTATGGCCATGCTGTATGCCATATACTGAAATGCTTGAAAAGCTTTATACGAAGATGTTCCTCAACAGTTACAAGAAAACTGCTTTCATCCCTGTGTTCGTTCAATGAGTGAATGTTTAGAGAGTCTGTCATTCCCGCAAAGGAATGTTTAATAAGTCTTACATGAAGATGTTTCTAAACAGCTACAAGGAAATTTTTTTAAATATAGTGTTATTACATTGAATAAACATTAAAGATATCCTGTCATGACTGTAGGCAAATGTCTGATAAGACTTGAGCAAAATATTAATAAACAATTACTTGCAAGCTGGGTTCATCACAGTATTCTTTCCTGGCTATGGAGATGATAGCCATTCTGTATGGCATAAAGTGATATGTTTGAAGAGCCTTCGATTTATATTCTTAAACAGCTAACAAGCAAGATGGTTTCTTCACAGTGTTCTTTCAGTGAATGAATGTTCTAGATATTGTCACATCTGTGGTGAAATATTTGATATATGATGTTCCTAAACAGCTACCTATAAACTGGATTCAGCATGTGTTCTTTCATTTTGTGAAAATGATAGTCGCTCTGTGTGGAATATACTTAAGTATTTGAAGTGTATTATGTGCAGATGTTCCTAAACAGTGAAAAGAAGATGGTTTTTGCATAATTTTCTTTCAGATGACAAATGTTATAGACATTGTCACATCTGTAGTCAAATGTTTGATATGATTTATGTGAAAATATCCCTAAACAGCTACCTGTTGGCTTGATTAAGCACAATGCTCTTTCATTGTAAGAAAGCGATAGCTGTTCCATGTGGCATCTACTGAAATGTTTGAAATGTCATATGTGAAGATGTTCCTTAAGAGCTACTTGCTAGGTGTTTTCAAGACAATGTTCTTTCAGTGAATGAATGTTGTAGATAGTCTATCACACCCGTAGCGAAATGCTGGATAAGTTTTATGAAGATGTCCCTAAGTAGCTACAAGCAAAATGGTTTCACAACAGTGTTCTTACAGACATTGAAGGTTATAGATATTCTGTCATGCCTGTAGTGAAATGTTTGATAAGACTTGCATGAACACTTACATGAAGATGTTTCTAAACAGCCACAAGCAAGCTTTTTCAACACAGTATTTCATTGAATGGATGTAATAATCATCACATTGTGGCTGCAGAGAAACGTTTGATAAGACACACACAAAATGTTCATAAATAGCATGTGCCAGCTGGTTGCATCACAATGTTGTTTAATTTAATGGAAGTGATCATCATTCTGTATAGCATATGATGTGTTTGAATAGCCTTATATAAAGATATTCCTAAAAACTTATGAGCAATCTGGTTTGACCAGAGTGTGTTCCTCAGTGAATGAATCTTACAGAGATTCTGTCAGAGCAGTAGTGACATGTTTGGTGTTTTGTATGAAGAAACCCTAAATGGCTTCCTGCAAGATGAGTTCAACACAGTGTTATTTCATTTTAAGAAAATGATAGTCATTCTGTTTGGCATAAACTGAAATATTAGAAAAGCCTTATATCAAGAGGTTCCTAATTAGCTACCAGCAATCTGGCTTCACAATAGTGTTCTTTCATTGAATGGATGTAATAGATACTTTGTAGTGAAATGTATGATAAGTCTCTTATGAAAAGGTTCCTAAACAGCTGCCTGCAATCTGGCTTCAGCACATTATATCATTGTCTCAAAGTGATATTCATTCAGTATGTCTTATATGGAAACGCTTGAAAGGGTGAACATGAAGAAGTTTCTAAATATATACAAGCAAGATTGTTTCTCCACAGTTTTCTTTCAGTGACTGAATGTTATGTATAGTCTGTCACGACTATTGTAAAATGTTTGATAAGTCTTATGTAAAAACGTTCCTAGATAGCTATCTGTGAGCTCTATTTAGCACAGTGTTCTTTCATTGTAGGAAAATGATACCCATTCATTATGGCATATACTGAAATGTGAGAAATGTCTCAAATACAAATGTTCCTAATAATAGCTTCAAGATGCTTTCACCACAGAGTTCTTTCAGTGAAACAATATTGCAGATATTCTGTGACACTTGTAGTGAAGTGTTAGTTAAAACTTACTTGCAAGCTGGATTCAGCACAGTGTTTCTTTCATTGTTTGAAACTCATATTCAATCAGAACAGCAAATATTGAAATGGTTATAATGACTAATATGAAGAGGATCCTTAATGGCTGCAAGTAAGATGGTTTCACCACAGTTTTCTCTCAGTGAACAAATGCTATATATATTCTGTCCCGCATGCAATGAAACGTTTGTTAAGTCTTATATGAACATGTTCCTAAACAGCTACCCGCAAACTGGGCTTAGAACAGTGTTCTCACACTGTTAGTAATTGATAGGTCATCTGTAGGGCATATGCTGAAATGTTTGAAATGTCTTATGTGAATATGCCCCTAAACAGCTGTAAGCACATTTGTTTCACCAGAGTCCCTTTAGTGTCTGAATCTTATGGATATTTTTCAAGTCTGTAGTGTAATTTTTTAAGTATTTTATGAAGTTCTTCCTAAACAGATACTAGGAAACAAGGGTTCAGCTCATCCTTCTTTCCTTGAGTGAATATTAAAATCATTCTGTCGTGACCATAGCGCAATATCTGTTAAGGCTTATAAAAAGATATTTCTAAAAGACAACTTTCCAGCTGGGTTCTTAACATTGTTCTTTCATTTTATGGAAGTGATAACCATTCTGGATGGAATACACTGAAACGTTTGAAAAGACTTGTATGAAGATACTCCTAAATAGCTACAAGCAATCTGGTTACACCACAGCGTTCTTTCATTTAATAAACTTTATATATAGTCTCCTATAGCTGTAGTGAAATGTTTTATATCATATATGAAAATGTTCCTACAGCTACCCGCAAGCTGGGATCAGCACACTGACTTTTCATTGTAATAAAGTGATAGTTACTTTGTATGGCATACACTGAAATGTCAGAAAAGACTTATATGAGTGTATTTCTAAAGAGATACAAGCAAGCTGGTTTCACAATAGTGATCTTTCATTGAATTAATGTAATAGATATTCTGTCGCACATGTTGTGAAATGTTCAATAAATCTTACATGAAAATGTTACTATAAGTCTACCTGAAAGCTGAGTTAAGTACAATGTTTTTTCATTTTAAGAAAGTATAGCTGTTCTCTATGGCTCATAGTGAAATGCTACAAAAGACTTACATGAAGATGTTCCTTAAAAGCTACAAGGAAGTTGGTTTCACCACAGCATTCTTTCAATGAGTGAATGTTATAGATATTCCATCATGCCCGTAGTGAAATGTTTGATAGGACTTATTTGAAGATTCCCCTAAACAGCTGCAAGCAAGGTGTTTTCACCACAGTGTTCATTCAGAAAATGAATGTTATACGTATTTCTGTCATGCCTCAAGAGAACTATTTGATGTCTTATGTGAGAGTGTTCCTGAACAGCTACAAGCAAGCTTTTTCAACATAGTGTGGTTTCCTTGAATGAATGTTATGGATATCATGTTGCGGCTGTAGAGAAACGTTTGATAAGACATAAATGAAATGCTCATAAAGAGCCACTGGTTTCATCAGAACGTTCTTTCTGGATATGGAAGTGATAGCCATTCTGTAGGCATAATGAAGTGTTTGAAGAGCCTTATACGAAGACATTCCCAAGGCGCCAGAAGTAATCTGGCTTCACCACAGTGTTCTTTCAGTGAACGAGTGTTATAGCTAGTCTGTCATGCCTGTAGTGAAATGTTTAATAAGTCTTATATGAAGAGGTTTCAAACAGCCGCCAGCAAGCCGGGTTTAGCACAGTGTCCTTTAACTGTAAGTAAGTGAGAGCCATTCTGTATGGCATATACTTAAATGTTAGAGAGGTCTTATATGAAGATGTTCCTAAATAGAATCCAACAAGATGTGTTCAGGACAGAATAATTTCATCATAAGATAGTGACAGCCGTTTAGTATGGCATATACTGAAATGCTGAAAAGGACTGAAATGAAGATCTTCCTTAACAGTAAAACCAAGCCACTTTCACCATAGTGTTCTTTCATTGAATGGATGTAATAGATATTCTGTCATGCCTGTAGTTAAATGTTCAATAGGTCTTACATAAAAATACTCCTAATAATCTACCTGAAAGCTATTAAACACAACCTTCTTTCCTTGTAAGAAGGGTATGGCCATGCTGTATGCCATATACTGAAATGCTTGAAAAGCTTTATACGAAGATGTTCCTCAACAGTTACAAGAAAACTGCTTTCATCCCTGTGTTCGTTCAATGAGTGAATGTTTAGAGATTCTGTCATTCCCGCAAAGGAATGTTTAATAAGTCTTACATGAAGATGTTTCTAAACAGCTACAAGGAAATTTTTTTAAATATAGCGTTATTACATTGAATAAACATTAAAGATATCCTGTCATGACTGTAGGCAAATGTCTGATAAGACTTGAGCAAAATATTAATAAACAATTACTTGCAAGCTGGGTTCATCACAGTATTCTTTCCTGGCTATGGAGATGATAGCCATTCTGTATGGCATAAAGTGATATGTTTGAAGAGCCTTCGATTTATATTCTTAAACAGCTAACAAGCAAGATGGTTTCTTCACAGTGTTCTTTCAGTGAATGAATGTTCTAGATATTGTCACATCTGTGGTGAAATATTTGATATATGATGTTCCTAAACAGCTACCTATAAACTGGATTCAGCATGTGTTCTTTCATTTTGTGAAAATGATAGTCGCTCTGTGTGGAATATACTTAAGTATTTGAAGTGTATTATGTGCAGATGTTCCTAAACAGTGAAAAGAAGATGGTTTTTGCATAATTTTGTTTCAGATGACAAATGTTATAGACATTGTCACATCTGTAGTCAAATGTTTGATATGATTTATGTGAAAATATCCCTAAACAGCTACCTGTTGGCTTGATTAAGCACAATGCTCTTTCATTGTAAGAAAGTGATAGCTGTTCCATGTGGCATATACTGAAATGTTTGAAATGTCATATGTGAAGATGTTCCTTAAGAGCTACTTGCTAGGTGTTTTCAAGACAATGTTCTTTCAGTGAATGAATGTTGTAGATAGTCTATCACACCCGTAGCGAAATGCTGGATAAGTTTTATGAAGATGTCCCTAAGTAGCTACAAGCAAAATGGTTTCACAACAGTGTTCTTACAGACATTGAAGGTTATAGATATTCTGTCATGCCTGTAGTGAAATGTTTGATAAGACTTGCATGAACACTTACATGAAGATGTTTCTAAACAGCCACAAGCAAGCTTTTTCAACACAGTATTTCATTGAATGGATGTAATAATTATCACATTGTGGCTGCAGAGAAACGTTTGATAAGACACACACAAAATGTTCATAAATAGCATGTGCCAGCTGGTTGCATCACAATGTTGTTTAATTTAATGGAAGTGATCATCATTCTGTATAGCATATGATGTGTTTGAATAGCCTTATATAAAGATATTCCTAAAAACTTATGAGCAATCTGGTTTGACCAGAGTGTGTTCCTCAGTGAATGAATCTTACAGAGATTCTGTCAGAGCAGTAGTGACATGTTTGGTGTTTTGTATGAAGAAACCCTAAATGGCTTCCTGCAAGATGAGTTCAACACAGTGTTATTTCATTTTAAGAAAATGATAGTCATTCTGTTTGGCATAAACGGAAATATTAGAAAAGCCTTATATCAAGAGGTTCCTAATTAGCTACCAGCAATCTGGCTTCACAATAGTGTTCTTTCATTGAATGGATGTAATAGATACTTTGTAGTGAAATGTATGATAAGTCTCTTATGAAAAGGTTCCTAAACAGCTGCCTGCAATCTGGCTTCAGCACATTATATCATTGTCTCAAAGTGATATTCATTCAGTATGTCTTATATGGAAACGCTTGAAAGGGTGAACATGAAGAAGTTTCTAAATATATACAAGCAAGATTGTTTCTCCACAGTTTTCTTTCAGTGACTGAATGTTATGTATAGTCTGTCACGACTATTGTAAAATGTTTGATGAGTCTTATGTAGAAACGTTCCTAGATAGCTATCTGTGAGCTCTATTTAGCACAGTGTTCTTTCATTGTAGGAAAATGATACCCATTCATTATGGCATATACTGAAATGTGAGAAATGTCTTAAATACAAATGTTCCTAATAATAGCTTCAAGATGCTTTCACCACAGAGTTCTTTCAGTGAAACAATATTGCAGATATTCTGTGACACTTGTAGTGAAGTGTTAGTTAAAACTTACTTGCAAGCTGGATTCAGCACAGTGTTTCTTTCATTGTTGGAAACTCATATTCAATCAGAACAGCAAATATTGAAATGGTTATAATGACTAATATGAAGATGATCCTTAATGGCTGCAAGTAAGATGGTTTCACCACAGTTTTCTCTCAGTGAACAAATGCTATATATATTCTGTCCCGCATGCAATGAAATGTTTGTTAAGTCTTATATGAACATGTTCCTAAACAGCTACCCGCAAACTGGGCTTAGAACAGTGTTCTCACACTGTTAGTAATTGATAGGTCCTCTGTAGGGCATATGCTGAAATGTTTGAAATGTCTTATGTGAATATGCCCCTAAACAGCTGTAAGCACATTTGTTTCACCAGAGTCCCTTTAGTGTCTGAATCTTATGGATATTTTTCAAGTCTGTAGTGTAATTTTTTAAGTATTTTATGAAGTTCTTCCTAAACAGATACTAGGAAACAAGGGTTCAGCTCATCCTTCTTTCCTTGAGTGAATATTAAAATCATTCTGTCATGACCATAGCGCAATATTTGTTAAGACTTATAAAAAGATATTTCTAAAAGACAACTTTCCAGCTGGGTTCTTAACATTGTTCTTTCATTTTATGGAAGTGATAACCATTCTGGATGGAATACACTGAAACGTTTGAAAAGACTTGTATGAAGATACTCCTAAATAGCTACAAGCAATCTGGTTACACCACAGCGTTCTTTCATTTAATAAACTTTATATATAGTCTCCTATAGCTGTAGTGAAATGTTTTATATCATATATGAAAATGTTCCTACAGCTACCCGCAAGCTGGGATCAGCACACTGACTTTTCATTGTAATAAGGTGATAGTTACTTTGTATGGCATACACTGAAATGTCAGAAAAGACTTATATGAGTGTATTTCTAAAGAGATACAAGCAAGCTGGTTTCACAATAGTGATCTTTCATTGAATTAATGTAATAGATATTCTGTCGCACATGTTGTGAAATGTTCAATAAATCTTACATGAAAATGTTACTATAAGTCTACCTGAAAGCTGAGTTAAGTACAATGTTTTTTCATTTTAAGAAAGTATAGCTGTTCTCTATGGCTCATACTGAAATGCTAGAAAAGACTTACATGAAGATGTTCCTTAAAAGCTACAAGGAAGTTGGTTTCACCACAGCATTCTTTCAATGAGTGAATGTTATAGATATTCCATCATGCCCGTAGTGAAATGTTTGATAGGACTTATTTGAAGATTCCCCTAAACAGCTGCAAGCAAGGTGTTTTCACCACAGTGTTCATTCAGAAAATGAATGTTATACGTATTTCTGTCATGCCTCAAGAGAACTATTTGATGTCTTATGTGAGAGTGTTCCTGAACAGCTACAAGCAAGCTTTTTCAACATAGTGTGGTTTCCTTGAATGAATGTTATGGATATCATGTTGCGGCTGTAGAGAAACGTTTGATAAGACATAAATGAAATGCTCATAAAGAGCCACTGGTTTCATCAGAACGTTCTTTCTGGATATGGAAGTGATAGCCATTCTGTAGGCATAATGAAGTGTTTGAAGAGCCATATACGAAGACATTCCCAAGGCGCCAGAAGTAATCTGGCTTCACCACAGTGTTCTTTCAGTGAACGAGTGTTATAGCTAGTCTGTCATGCCTGTAGTGAAATGTTTAATAAGTCTTATATGAAGAGGTTTCAAACAGCCGCCAGCAAGCCGGGTTTAGCACAGTGTCCTTTAACTGTAAGTAAGTGAGAGCCATTCTGTATGGCATATACTCAAATGTTAGAGAGGTCTTATATGAAGATGTTCCTAAATAGAATCCAACAAGATGTGTTCAGGACAGAATAATTTCATCATAAGATAGTGACAGCCGTTTAGTATGGCATATACTGAAATGCTGAAAAGGACTGAAATGAAGATCTTCCTTAACAGTAAAACCAAGCCACTTTCACCATAGTGTTCTTTCATTGAATGGATGTAATAGATATTCTGTCATGCCTGTAGTTAAATGTTCAATAGGTCTTACATAAAAATACTCCTAATAATCTACCTGAAAGCTATTAAACACAACCTTCTTTCCTTGTAAGAAGGGTATGGCCATGCTGTATGCCATATACTGAAATGCTTGAAAAGCTTTATACGAAGATGTTCCTCAACCGTTACAAGAAAACTGCTTTCATCCCTGTGTTCGTTCAATGAGTGAATGTTTAGAGAGTCTGTCATTCCCGCAAAGGAATGTTTAATAAGTCTTACATGAAGATGTTTCTAAACAGCTACAAGGAAATTTTTTTAAATATAGCGTTATTACATTGAATAAACATTAAAGATATCCTGTCATGACTGTAGGCAAATGTCTGATAAGACTTGAGCAAAATATTAATAAACAATTACTTGCAAGCTGGGTTCATCACAGTATTCTTTCCTGGCTATGGAGATGATAGCCATTCTGTATGGCATAAAGTGATATGTTTGAAGAGCCTTCGATTTATATTCTTAAACAGCTAACAAGCAAGATGGTTTCTTCACAGTGTTCTTTCAGTGAATGAATGTTCTAGATATTGTCACATCTGTGGTGAAATATTTGATATATGATGTTCCTAAACAGCTACCTATAAACTGGATTCAGCATGTGTTCTTTCATTTTGTGAAAATGATAGTCGCTCTGTGTGGAATATACTTAAGTATTTGAAGTGTATTATGTGCAGATGTTCCTAAACAGTGAAAAGAAGATGGTTTTTGCATAATTTTGTTTCAGATGACAAATGTTATAGACATTGTCACATCTGTAGTCAAATGTTTGATATGATTTATGTGAAAATATCCCTAAACAGCTACCTGTTGGCTTGATTAAGCACAATGCTCTTTCATTGTAAGAAAGCGATAGCTGTTCCATGTGGCATATACTGAAATGTTTGAAATGTCATATGTGAAGATGTTCCTTAAGAGCTACTTGCTCGGTGTTTTCAAGACAATGTTCTTTCAGTGAATGAATGTTGTAGATAGTCTATCACACCCGTAGCGAAATGCTGGATAAGTTTTATGAAGATGTCCCTAAGTAGCTACAAGCAAAATGGTTTCACAACAGTGTTCTTACAGACATTGAAGGTTATAGATATTCTGTCATGCCTGTAGTGAAATGTTTGATAAGACTTGCATGAACACTTACATGAAGATGTTTCTAAACAGCCACAAGCAAGCTTTTTCAACACAGTATTTCATTGAATGGATGTAATAATCATCACATTGTGGCTGCAGAGAAACGTTTGATAAGACACACACAAAATGTTCATAAATAGCATGTGCCAGCTGGTTGCATCACAATGTTGTTTAATTTAATGGAAGTGATCATCATTCTGTATAGCATATGATGTGTTTGAATAGCCTTATATAAAGATATTCCTAAAAACTTATGAGCAATCTGGTTTGACCAGAGTGTGTTCCTCAGTGAATGAATCTTACAGAGATTCTGTCAGAGCAGTAGTGACATGTTTGGTGTTTTGTATGAAGAAACCCTAAATGGCTTCCTGCAAGATGAGTTCAACACAGTGTTATTTCATTTTAAGAAAATGATAGTCATTCTGTTTGGCATAAACTGAAATATTAGAAAAGCCTTATATCAAGAGGTTCCTAATTAGCTACCAGCAATCTGGCTTCACAATAGTGTTCTTTCATTGAATGGATGTAATAGATACTTTGTAGTGAAATGTATGATAAGTCTCTTATGAAAAGGTTCCTAAACAGCTGCCTGCAATCTGGCTTCAGCACATTATATCATTGTCTCAAAGTGATATTCATTCAGTATGTCTTATATGGAAACGCTTGAAAGGGTGAACATGAAGAAGTTTCTAAATATATACAAGCAAGATTGTTTCTCCACAGTTTTCTTTCAGTGACTGAATGTTATGTATAGTCTGTCACGACTATTGTAAAATGTTTGATGAGTCTTATGTAGAAACGTTCCTAGATAGCTATCTGTGAGCTCTATTTAGCACAGTGTTCTTTCATTGTAGGAAAATGATACCCATTCATTATGGCATATACTGAAATGTGAGAAATGTCTTAAATACAAATGTTCCTAATAATAGCTTCAAGATGCTTTCACCACAGAGTTCTTTCAGTGAAACAATATTGCAGATATTCTGTGACACTTGTAGTGAAGTGTTAGTTAAAACTTACTTGCAAGCTGGATTCAGCACAGTGTTTCTTTCATTGTTGGAAACTCATATTCAATCAGAACAGCAAATATTGAAATGGTTATAATGACTAATATGAAGATGATCCTTAATGGCTGCAAGTAAGATGGTTTCACCACAGTTTTCTCTCAGTGAACAAATGCTATATATATTCTGTCCCGCATGCAATGAAATGTTTGTTAAGTCTTATATGAACATGTTCCTAAACAGCTACCCGCAAACTGGGCTTAGAACAGTGTTCTCACACTGTTAGTAATTGATAGGTCATCTGTAGGGCATATGCTGAAATGTTTGAAATGTCTTATGTGAATATGCCCCTAAACAGCTGTAAGCACATTTGTTTCACCAGAGTCCCTTTAGTGTCTGAATCTTATGGATATTTTTCAAGTCTGTAGTGTAATTTTTTAAGTATTTTATGAAGTTCTTCCTAAACAGATACTAGGAAACAAGGGTTCAGCTCATCCTTCTTTCCTTGAGTGAATATTAAAATCATTCTGTCATGACCATAGCGCAATATTTGTTAAGACTTATAAAAAGATATTTCTAAAAGACAACTTTCCAGCTGGGTTCTTAACATTGTTCTTTCATTTTATGGAAGTGATAACCATTCTGGATGGAATACACTGAAATGTTTGAAAAGACTTGTATGAAGATACTCCTAAATAGCTACAAGCAATCTGGTTACACCACAGCGTTCTTTCATTTAATAAACTTTATATATAGTCTCCTATAGCTGTAGTGAAATGTTTTATATCATATATGAAAATGTTCCTACAGCTACCTGCAAGCTGGGATCAGCACACTGACTTTTCATTGTAATAAAGTGATAGTTACTTTGTATGGCATACACTGAAATGTCAGAAAAGACTTATATGAGTGTATTTCTAAAGAGATACAAGCAAGCTGGTTTCACAATAGTGATCTTTCATTGAATTAATGTAATAGATATTCTGTCGCACATGTTGTGAAATGTTCAATAAATCTTACATGAAAATGTTACTATAAGTCTACCTGAAAGCTGAGTTAAGTACAATGTTTTTTCATTTTAAGAAAGTATAGCTGTTCTCTATGGCTCATACTGAAATGCTAGAAAAGACTTACATGAAGATGTTCCTTAAAAGCTACAAGGAAGTTGGTTTCACCACAGCATTCTTTCAATGAGTGAATGTTATAGATATTCCATCATGCCCGTAGTGAAATGTTTGATAGGACTTATTTGAAGATTCCCCTAAAGAGCTGCAAGCAAGGTGTTTTCACCACAGTGTTCATTCAGAAAATGAATGTTATACGTATTTCTGTCATGCCTCAAGAGAACTATTTGATGTCTTATGTGAGAGTGTTCCTGAACAGCTACAAGCAAGCTTTTTCAACATAGTGTGGTTTCCTTGAATGAATGTTATGGATATCATGTTGCGGCTGTAGAGAAACGTTTGATAAGACATAAATGAAAT
Organism: Equus asinus; assembly: GCF_041296235.1. NCBI lineage: Eukaryota > Metazoa > Chordata > Mammalia > Perissodactyla > Equidae > Equus > Equus asinus. The sequence continues at coordinate 12,750,721 of NC_091817.1, forward strand.
GCTCATAAAGAGCCACTGGTTTCATCAGAACGTTCTTTCTGGATATGGAAGTGATAGCCATTCTGTAGGCATAATGAAGTGTTTGAAGAGCCTTATACGAAGACATTCCCAAGGCGCCAGAAGTAATCTGGCTTCACCACAGTGTTCTTTCAGTGAACGAGTGTTATAGCTAGTCTGTCATGCCTGTAGTGAAATGTTTAATAAGTCTTATATGAAGAGGTTTCAAACAGCCGCCAGCAAGCCGGGTTTAGCACAGTGTCCTTTAACTGTAAGTAAGTGAGAGCCATTCTGTATGGCATATACTTAAATGTTAGAGAGGTCTTATATGAAGATGTTCCTAAATAGAATCCAACAAGATGTGTTCAGGACAGAATAATTTCATCATAAGATAGTGACAGCCGTTTAGTATGGCATATACTGAAATGCTGAAAAGGACTGAAATGAAGATCTTCCTTAACAGTAAAACCAAGCCACTTTCACCATAGTGTTCTTTCATTGAATGGATGTAATAGATATTCTGTCATGCCTGTAGTTAAATGTTCAATAGGTCTTACATAAAAATACTCCTAATAATCTACCTGAAAGCTATTAAACACAACCTTCTTTCCTTGTAAGAAGGGTATGGCCATGCTGTATGCCATATACTGAAATGCTTGAAAAGCTTTATACGAAGATGTTCCTCAACAGTTACAAGAAAACTGCTTTCATCCCTGTGTTCGTTCAATGAGTGAATGTTTAGAGATTCTGTCATTCCCGCAAAGGAATGTTTAATAAGTCTTACATGAAGATGTTTCTAAACAGCTACAAGGAAATTTTTTTAAATATAGCGTTATTACATTGAATAAACATTAAAGATATCCTGTCATGACTGTAGGCAAATGTCTGATAAGACTTGAGCAAAATATTAATAAACAATTACTTGCAAGCTGGGTTCATCACAGTATTCTTTCCTGGCTATGGAGATGGTAGCCATTCTGTATGGCATAAAGTGATATGTTTGAAGAGCCTTCGATTTATATTCTTAAACAGCTAACAAGCAAGATGGTTTCTTCACAGTGTTCTTTCAGTGAATGAATGTTCTAGATATTGTCACATCTGTGGTGAAATATTTGATATATGATGTTCCTAAACAGCTACCTATAAACTGGATTCAGCATGTGTTCTTTCATTTTGTGAAAATGATAGTCGCTCTGTGTGGAATATACTTAAGTATTTGAAGTGTATTATGTGCAGATGTTCCTAAACAGTGAAAAGAAGATGGTTTTTGCACAATTTTCTTTCAGATAACAAATGTTATAGACATTGTCACATCTGTAGTCAAATGTTTGATATGATTTATGTGAAAATATCCCTAAACAGCTACCTGTTGGCTTGATTAAGCACAATGCTCTTTCATTGTAAGAAAGCGATAGCTGTTCCATGTGGCATATACTGAAATGTTTGAAATGTCATATGTGAAGATGTTCCTTAAGAGCTACTTGCTCGGTGTTTTCAAGACAATGTTCTTTCAGTGAATGAATGTTGTAGATAGTCTATCACACCCGTAGCGAAATGCTGGATAAGTTTTATGAAGATGTCCCTAAGTAGCTACAAGCAAAATGGTTTCACAACAGTGTTCTTACAGACATTGAAGGTTATAGATATTCTGTCATGCCTGTAGTGAAATGTTTGATAAGACTTGCATGAACACTTACATGAAGATGTTTCTAAACAGCCACAAGCAAGCTTTTTCAACACAGTATTTCATTGAATGGATGTAATAATCATCACATTGTGGCTGCAGAGAAACGTTTGATAAGACACACACAAAATGTTCATAAATAGCATGTGCCAGCTGGTTGCATCACAATGTTGTTTAATTTAATGGAAGTGATCATCATTCTGTATAGCATATGATGTGTTTGAATAGCCTTATATAAAGATATTCCTAAAAACTTATGAGCAATCTGGTTTGACCAGAGTGTGTTCCTCAGTGAATGAATCTTACAGAGATTCTGTCAGAGCAGTAGTGACATGTTTGGTGTTTTGTATGAAGAAACCCTAAATGGCTTCCTGCAAGATGAGTTCAACACAGTGTTATTTCATTTTAAGAAAATGATAGTCATTCTGTTTGGCATAAACGGAAATATTAGAAAAGCCTTATATCAAGAGGTTCCTAATTAGCTACCAGCAATCTGGCTTCACAATAGTGTTCTTTCATTGAATGGATGTAATAGATACTTTGTAGTGAAATGTATGATAAGTCTCTTATGAAAAGGTTCCTAAACAGCTGCCTGCAATCTGGCTTCAGCACATTATATCATTGTCTCAAAGTGATATTCATTCAGTATGTCTTATATGGAAACGCTTGAAAGGGTGAACATGAAGAAGTTTCTAAATATATACAAGCAAGATTGTTTCTCCACAGTTTTCTTTCAGTGACTGAATGTTATGTATAGTCTGTCACGACTATTGTAAAATGTTTGATGAGTCTTATGTAGAAACGTTCCTAGATAGCTATCTGTGAGCTCTATTTAGCACAGTGTTCTTTCATTGTAGGAAAATGATACCCATTCATTATGGCATATACTGAAATGTGAGAAATGTCTTAAATACAAATGTTCCTAATAATAGCTTCAAGATGCTTTCACCACAGAGTTCTTTCAGTGAAACAATATTGCAGATATTCTGTGACACTTGTAGTGAAGTGTTAGTTAAAACTTACTTGCAAGCTGGATTCAGCACAGTGTTTCTTTCATTGTTGGAAACTCATATTCAATCAGAACAGCAAATATTGAAATGGTTATAATGACTAATATGAAGATGATCCTTAATGGCTGCAAGTAAGATGGTTTCACCACAGTTTTCTCTCAGTGAACAAATGCTATATATATTCTGTCCCGCATGCAATGAAATGTTTGTTAAGTCTTATATGAACATGTTCCTAAACAGCTACCCGCAAACTGGGCTTAGAACAGTGTTCTCACACTGTTAGTAATTGATAGGTCATCTGTAGGGCATATGCTGAAATGTTTGAAATGTCTTATGTGAATATGCCCCTAAACAGCTGTAAGCACATTTGTTTCACCAGAGTCCCTTTAGTGTCTGAATCTTATGGATATTTTTCAAGTCTGTAGTGTAATTTTTTAAGTATTTTATGAAGTTCTTCCTAAACAGATACTAGGAAACAAGGGTTCAGCTCATCCTTCTTTCCTTGAGTGAATATTAAAATCATTCTGTCATGACCATAGCGCAATATTTGTTAAGACTTATAAAAAGATATTTCTAAAAGACAACTTTCCAGCTGGGTTCTTAACATTGTTCTTTCATTTTATGGAAGTTATAACCATTCTGGATGGAATACACTGAAATGTTTGAAAAGACTTGTATGAAGATACTCCTAAATAGCTACAAGCAATCTGGTTACACCACAGCGTTCTTTCATTTAATAAACTTTATATATAGTCTCCTATAGCTGTAGTGAAATGTTTTATATCATATATGAAAATGTTCCTACAGCTACCTGCAAGCTGGGATCAGCACACTGACTTTTCATTGTAATAAAGTGATAGTTACTTTGTATGGCATACACTGAAATGTCAGAAAAGACTTATATGAGTGTATTTCTAAAGAGATACAAGCAAGCTGGTTTCACAATAGTGATCTTTCATTGAATTAATGTAATAGATATTCTGTCGCACATGTTGTGAAATGTTCAATAAATCTTACATGAAAATGTTACTATAAGTCTACCTGAAAGCTGAGTTAAGTACAATGTTTTTTCATTTTAAGAAAGTATAGCTGTTCTCTATGGCTCATACTGAAATGCTAGAAAAGACTTACATGAAGATGTTCCTTAAAAGCTACAAGGAAGTTGGTTTCACCACAGCATTCTTTCAATGAGTGAATGTTATAGATATTCCATCATGCCCGTAGTGAAATGTTTGATAGGACTTATTTGAAGATTCCCCTAAACAGCTGCAAGCAAGGTGTTTTCACCACAGTGTTCATTCAGAAAATGAATGTTATACGTATTTCTGTCATGCCTCAAGAGAACTATTTGATGTCTTATGTGAGAGTGTTCCTGAACAGCTACAAGCAAGCTTTTTCAACATAGTGTGGTTTCCTTGAATGAATGTTATGGATATCATGTTGCGGCTGTAGAGAAACGTTTGATAAGACATAAATGAAATGCTCATAAAGAGCCACTGGTTTCATCAGAACGTTCTTTCTGGATATGGAAGTGATAGCCATTCTGTAGGCATAATGAAGTGTTTGAAGAGCCTTATACGAAGACATTCCCAAGGCGCCAGAAGTAATCTGGCTTCACCACAGTGTTCTTTCAGTGAACGAGTGTTATAGCTAGTCTGTCATGCCTGTAGTGAAATGTTTAATAAGTCTTATATGAAGAGGTTTCAAACAGCCGCCAGCAAGCCGGGTTTAGCACAGTGTCCTTTAACTGTAAGTAAGTGAGAGCCATTCTGTATGGCATATACTTAAATGTTAGAGAGGTCTTATATGAAGATGTTCCTAAATAGAATCCAACAAGATGTGTTCAGGACAGAATAATTTCATCATAAGATAGTGACAGCCGTTTAGTATGGCATATACTGAAATGCTGAAAAGGACTGAAATGAAGATCTTCCTTAACAGTAAAACCAAGCCACTTTCACCATAGTGTTCTTTCATTGAATGGATGTAATAGATATTCTGTCATGCCTGTAGTTAAATGTTCAATAGGTCTTACATAAAAATACTCCTAATAATCTACCTGAAAGCTATTAAACACAACCTTCTTTCCTTGTAAGAAGGGTATGGCCATGCTGTATGCCATATACTGAAATGCTTGAAAAGCTTTATACGAAGATGTTCCTCAACAGTTACAAGAAAACTGCTTTCATCCCTGTGTTCGTTCAATGAGTGAATGTTTAGAGATTCTGTCATTCCCGCAAAGGAATGTTTAATAAGTCTTACATGAAGATGTTTCTAAACAGCTACAAGGAAATTTTTTTAAATATAGCGTTATTACATTGAATAAACATTAAAGATATCCTGTCATGACTGTAGGCAAATGTCTGATAAGACTTGAGCAAAATATTAATAAACAATTACTTGCAAGCTGGGTTCATCACAGTATTCTTTCCTGGCTATGGAGATGATAGCCATTCTGTATGGCATAAAGTGATATGTTTGAAGAGCCTTCGATTTATATTCTTAAACAGCTAACAAGCAAGATGGTTTCTTCACAGTGTTCTTTCAGTGAATGAATGTTCTAGATATTGTCACATCTGTGGTGAAATATTTGATATATGATGTTCCTAAACAGCTACCTATAAACTGGATTCAGCATGTGTTCTTTCATTTTGTGAAAATGATAGTCGCTCTGTGTGGAATATACTTAAGTATTTGAAGTGTATTATGTGCAGATGTTCCTAAACAGTGAAAAGAAGATGGTTTTTGCACAATTTTCTTTCAGATAACAAATGTTATAGACATTGTCACATCTGTAGTCAAATGTTTGATATGATTTATGTGAAAATATCCCTAAACAGCTACCTGTTGGCTTGATTAAGCACAATGCTCTTTCATTGTAAGAAAGCGATAGCTGTTCCATGTGGCATATACTGAAATGTTTGAAATGTCATATGTGAAGATGTTCCTTAAGAGCTACTTGCTCGGTGTTTTCAAGACAATGTTCTTTCAGTGAATGAATGTTGTAGATAGTCTATCACACCCGTAGCGAAATGCTGGATAAGTTTTATGAAGATGTCCCTAAGTAGCTACAAGCAAAATGGTTTCACAACAGTGTTCTTACAGACATTGAAGGTTATAGATATTCTGTCATGCCTGTAGTGAAATGTTTGATAAGACTTGCATGAACACTTACATGAAGATGTTTCTAAACAGCCACAAGCAAGCTTTTTCAACACAGTATTTCATTGAATGGATGTAATAATCATCACATTGTGGCTGCAGAGAAACGTTTGATAAGACACACACAAAATGTTCATAAATAGCATGTGCCAGCTGGTTGCATCACAATGTTGTTTAATTTAATGGAAGTGATCATCATTCTGTATAGCATATGATGTGTTTGAATAGCCTTATATAAAGATATTCCTAAAAACTTATGAGCAATCTGGTTTGACCAGAGTGTGTTCCTCAGTGAATGAATCTTACAGAGATTCTGTCAGAGCAGTAGTGACATGTTTGGTGTTTTGTATGAAGAAACCCTAAATGGCTTCCTGCAAGATGAGTTCAACACAGTGTTATTTCATTTTAAGAAAATGATAGTCATTCTGTTTGGCATAAACGGAAATATTAGAAAAGCCTTATATCAAGAGGTTCCTAATTAGCTACCAGCAATCTGGCTTCACAATAGTGTTCTTTCATTGAATGGATGTAATAGATACTTTGTAGTGAAATGTATGATAAGTCTCTTATGAAAAGGTTCCTAAACAGCTGCCTGCAATCTGGCTTCAGCACATTATATCATTGTCTCAAAGTGATATTCATTCAGTATGTCTTATATGGAAACGCTTGAAAGGGTGAACATGAAGAAGTTTCTAAATATATACAAGCAAGATTGTTTCTCCACAGTTTTCTTTCAGTGACTGAATGTTATGTATAGTCTGTCACGACTATTGTAAAATGTTTGATGAGTCTTATGTAGAAACGTTCCTAGATAGCTATCTGTGAGCTCTATTTAGCACAGTGTTCTTTCATTGTAGGAAAATGATACCCATTCATTATGGCATATACTGAAATGTGAGAAATGTCTTAAATACAAATGTTCCTAATAATAGCTTCAAGATGCTTTCACCACAGAGTTCTTTCAGTGAAACAATATTGCAGATATTCTGTGACACTTGTAGTGAAGTGTTAGTTAAAACTTACTTGCAAGCTGGATTCAGCACAGTGTTTCTTTCATTGTTGGAAACTCATATTCAATCAGAACAGCAAATATTGAAATGGTTATAATGACTAATATGAAGATGATCCTTAATGGCTGCAAGTAAGATGGTTTCACCACAGTTTTCTCTCAGTGAACAAATGCTATATATATTCTGTCCCGCATGCAATGAAATGTTTGTTAAGTCTTATATGAACATGTTCCTAAACAGCTACCCGCAAACTGGGCTTAGAACAGTGTTCTCACACTGTTAGTAATTGATAGGTCATCTGTAGGGCATATGCTGAAATGTTTGAAATGTCTTATGTGAATATGCCCCTAAACAGCTGTAAGCACATTTGTTTCACCAGAGTCCCTTTAGTGTCTGAATCTTATGGATATTTTTCAAGTCTGTAGTGTAATTTTTTAAGTATTTTATGAAGTTCTTCCTAAACAGATACTAGGAAACAAGGGTTCAGCTCATCCTTCTTTCCTTGAGTGAATATTAAAATCATTCTGTCATGACCATAGCGCAATATTTGTTAAGACTTATAAAAAGATATTTCTAAAAGACAACTTTCCAGCTGGGTTCTTAACATTGTTCTTTCATTTTATGGAAGTGATAACCATTCTGGATGGAATACACTGAAACGTTTGAAAAGACTTGTATGAAGATACTCCTAAATAGCTACAAGCAATCTGGTTACACCACAGCGTTCTTTCATTTAATAAACTTTATATATAGTCTCCTATAGCTGTAGTGAAATGTTTTATATCATATATGAAAATGTTCCTACAGCTACCTGCAAGCTGGGATCAGCACACTGACTTTTCATTGTAATAAAGTGATAGTTACTTTGTATGGCATACACTGAAATGTCAGAAAAGACTTATATGAGTGTATTTCTAAAGAGATACAAGCAAGCTGGTTTCACAATAGTGATCTTTCATTGAATTAATGTAATAGATATTCTGTCGCACATGTTGTGAAATGTTCAATAAATCTTACATGAAAATGTTACTATAAGTCTACCTGAAAGCTGAGTTAAGTACAATGTTTTTTCATTTTAAGAAAGTATAGCTGTTCTCTATGGCTCATACTGAAATGCTAGAAAAGACTTACATGAAGATGTTCCTTAAAAGCTACAAGGAAGTTGGTTTCACCACAGCATTCTTTCAATGAGTGAATGTTATAGATATTCCATCATGCCCGTAGTGAAATGTTTGATAGGACTTATTTGAAGATTCCCCTAAACAGCTGCAAGCAAGGTGTTTTCACCACAGTGTTCATTCAGAAAATGAATGTTATACGTATTTCTGTCATGCCTCAAGAGAACTATTTGATGTCTTATGTGAGAGTGTTCCTGAACAGCTACAAGCAAGCTTTTTCAACATAGTGTGGTTTCCTTGAATGAATGTTATGGATATCATGTTGCGGCTGTAGAGAAACGTTTGATAAGACATAAATGAAATGCTCATAAAGAGCCACTGGTTTCATCAGAACGTTCTTTCTGGATATGGAAGTGATAGCCATTCTGTAGGCATAATGAAGTGTTTGAAGAGCCTTATACGAAGACATTCCCAAGGCGCCAGAAGTAATCTGGCTTCACCACAGTGTTCTTTCAGTGAACGAGTGTTATAGCTAGTCTGTCATGCCTGTAGTGAAATGTTTAATAAGTCTTATATGAAGAGGTTTCAAACAGCCGCCAGCAAGCCGGGTTTAGCACAGTGTCCTTTAACTGTAAGTAAGTGAGAGCCATTCTGTATGGCATATACTTAAATGTTAGAGAGGTCTTATATGAAGATGTTCCTAAATAGAATCCAACAAGATGTGTTCAGGACAGAATAATTTCATCATAAGATAGTGACAGCCGTTTAGTATGGCATATACTGAAATGCTGAAAAGGACTGAAATGAAGATCTTCCTTAACAGTAAAACCAAGCCACTTTCACCATAGTGTTCTTTCATTGAATGGATGTAATAGATATTCTGTCATGCCTGTAGTTAAATGTTCAATAGGTCTTACATAAAAATACTCCTAATAATCTACCTGAAAGCTATTAAACACAACCTTCTTTCCTTGTAAGAAGGGTATGGCCATGCTGTATGCCATATACTGAAATGCTTGAAAAGCTTTATACGAAGATGTTCCTCAACAGTTACAAGAAAACTGCTTTCATCCCTGTGTTCGTTCAATGAGTGAATGTTTAGAGATTCTGTCATTCCCGCAAAGGAATGTTTAATAAGTCTTACATGAAGATGTTTCTAAACAGCTACAAGGAAATTTTTTTAAATATAGCGTTATTACATTGAATAAACATTAAAGATATCCTGTCATGACTGTAGGCAAATGTCTGATAAGACTTGAGCAAAATATTAATAAACAATTACTTGCAAGCTGGGTTCATCACAGTATTCTTTCCTGGCTATGGAGATGATAGCCATTCTGTATGGCATAAAGTGATATGTTTGAAGAGCCTTCGATTTATATTCTTAAACAGCTAACAAGCAAGATGGTTTCTTCACAGTGTTCTTTCAGTGAATGAATGTTCTAGATATTGTCACATCTGTGGTGAAATATTTGATATATGATGTTCCTAAACAGCTACCTATAAACTGGATTCAGCATGTGTTCTTTCATTTTGTGAAAATGATAGTCGCTCTGTGTGGAATATACTTAAGTATTTGAAGTGTATTATGTGCAGATGTTCCTAAACAGTGAAAAGAAGATGGTTTTTGCACAATTTTCTTTCAGATAACAAATGTTATAGACATTGTCACATCTGTAGTCAAATGTTTGATATGATTTATGTGAAAATATCCCTAAACAGCTACCTGTTGGCTTGATTAAGCACAATGCTCTTTCATTGTAAGAAAGCGATAGCTGTTCCATGTGGCATATACTGAAATGTTTGAAATGTCATATGTGAAGATGTTCCTTAAGAGCTACTTGCTCGGTGTTTTCAAGACAATGTTCTTTCAGTGAATGAATGTTGTAGATAGTCTATCACACCCGTAGCGAAATGCTGGATAAGTTTTATGAAGATGTCCCTAAGTAGCTACAAGCAAAATGGTTTCACAACAGTGTTCTTACAGACATTGAAGGTTATAGATATTCTGTCATGCCTGTAGTGAAATGTTTGATAAGACTTGCATGAACACTTACATGAAGATGTTTCTAAACAGCCACAAGCAAGCTTTTTCAACACAGTATTTCATTGAATGGATGTAATAATCATCACATTGTGGCTGCAGAGAAACGTTTGATAAGACACACACAAAATGTTCATAAATAGCATGTGCCAGCTGGTTGCATCACAATGTTGTTTAATTTAATGGAAGTGATCATCATTCTGTATAGCATATGATGTGTTTGAATAGCCTTATATAAAGATATTCCTAAAAACTTATGAGCAATCTGGTTTGACCAGAGTGTGTTCCTCAGTGAATGAATCTTACAGAGATTCTGTCAGAGCAGTAGTGACATGTTTGGTGTTTTGTATGAAGAAACCCTAAATGGCTTCCTGCAAGATGAGTTCAACACAGTGTTATTTCATTTTAAGAAAATGATAGTCATTCTGTTTGGCATAAACGGAAATATTAGAAAAGCCTTATATCAAGAGGTTCCTAATTAGCTACCAGCAATCTGGCTTCACAATAGTGTTCTTTCATTGAATGGATGTAATAGATACTTTGTAGTGAAATGTATGATAAGTCTCTTATGAAAAGGTTCCTAAACAGCTGCCTGCAATCTGGCTTCAGCACATTATATCATTGTCTCAAAGTGATATTCATTCAGTATGTCTTATATGGAAACGCTTGAAAGGGTGAACATGAAGAAGTTTCTAAATATATACAAGCAAGATTGTTTCTCCACAGTTTTCTTTCAGTGACTGAATGTTATGTATAGTCTGTCACGACTATTGTAAAATGTTTGATGAGTCTTATGTAGAAACGTTCCTAGATAGCTATCTGTGAGCTCTATTTAGCACAGTGTTCTTTCATTGTAGGAAAATGATACCCATTCATTATGGCATATACTGAAATGTGAGAAATGTCTTAAATACAAATGTTCCTAATAATAGCTTCAAGATGCTTTCACCACAGAGTTCTTTCAGTGAAACAATATTGCAGATATTCTGTGACACTTGTAGTGAAGTGTTAGTTAAAACTTACTTGCAAGCTGGATTCAGCACAGTGTTTCTTTCATTGTTGGAAACTCATATTCAATCAGAACAGCAAATATTGAAATGGTTATAATGACTAATATGAAGATGATCCTTAATGGCTGCAAGTAAGATGGTTTCACCACAGTTTTCTCTCAGTGAACAAATGCTATATATATTCTGTCCCGCATGCAATGAAATGTTTGTTAAGTCTTATATGAACATGTTCCTAAACAGCTACCCGCAAACTGGGCTTAGAACAGTGTTCTCACACTGTTAGTAATTGATAGGTCATCTGTAGGGCATATGCTGAAATGTTTGAAATGTCTTATGTGAATATGCCCCTAAACAGCTGTAAGCACATTTGTTTCACCAGAGTCCCTTTAGTGTCTGAATCTTATGGATATTTTTCAAGTCTGTAGTGTAATTTTTTAAGTATTTTATGAAGTTCTTCCTAAACAGATACTAGGAAACAAGGGTTCAGCTCATCCTTCTTTCCTTGAGTGAATATTAAAATCATTCTGTCATGACCATAGCGCAATATTTGTTAAGACTTATAAAAAGATATTTCTAAAAGACAACTTTCCAGCTGGGTTCTTAACATTGTTCTTTCATTTTATGGAAGTGATAACCATTCTGGATGGAATACACTGAAACGTTTGAAAAGACTTGTATGAAGATACTCCTAAATAGCTACAAGCAATCTGGTTACACCACAGCGTTCTTTCATTTAATAAACTTTATATATAGTCTCCTATAGCTGTAGTGAAATGTTTTATATCATATATGAAAATGTTCCTACAGCTACCTGCAAGCTGGGATCAGCACACTGACTTTTCATTGTAATAAAGTGACAGTTACTTTGTATGGCATACACTGAAATGTCAGAAAAGACTTATATGAGTGTATTTCTAAAGAGATACAAGCAAGCTGGTTTCACAATAGTGATCTTTCATTGAATTAATGTAATAGATATTCTGTCGCACATGTTGTGAAATGTTCAATAAATCTTACATGAAAATGTTACTATAAGTCTACCTGAAAGCTGAGTTAAGTACAATGTTTTTTCATTTTCAGAAAGTATAGCTGTTCTCTATGGCTCATACTGAAATGCTAGAAAAGACTTACATGAAGATGTTCCTTAAAAGCTACAAGGAAGTTGGTTTCACCACAGCATTCTTTCAATGAGTGAATGTTATAGATATTCCATCATGCCCGTAGTGAAATGTTTGATAGGACTTATTTGAAGATTCCCCTAAACAGCTGCAAGCAAGGTGTTTTCACCACAGTGTTCATTCAGAAAATGAATGTTATACGTATTTCTGTCATGCCTCAAGAGAACTATTTGATGTCTTATGTGAGAGTGTTCCTGAACAGCTACAAGCAAGCTTTTTCAACATAGTGTGGTTTCCTTGAATGAATGTTATGGATATCATGTTGCGGCTGTAGAGAAACGTTTGATAAGACATAAATGAAATGCTCATAAAGAGCCACTGGTTTCATCAGAACGTTCTTTCTGGATATGGAAGTGATAGCCATTCTGTAGGCATAATGAAGTGTTTGAAGAGCCTTATACGAAGACATTCCCAAGGCGCCAGAAGTAATCTGGCTTCACCACAGTGTTCTTTCAGTGAACGAGTGTTATAGCTAGTCTGTCATGCCTGTAGTGAAATGTTTAATAAGTCTTATATGAAGAGGTTTCAAACAGCCGCCAGCAAGCCGGGTTTAGCACAGTGTCCTTTAACTGTAAGTAAGTGAGAGCCATTCTGTATGGCATATACTTAAATGTTAGAGAGGTCTTATATGAAGATGTTCCTAAATAGAATCCAACAAGATGTGTTCAGGACAGAATAATTTCATCATAAGATAGTGACAGCCGTTTAGTATGGCATATACTGAAATGCTGAAAAGGACTGAAATGAAGATCTTCCTTAACAGTAAAACCAAGCCACTTTCACCATAGTGTTCTTTCATTGAATGGATGTAATAGATATTCTGTCATGCCTGTAGTTAAATGTTCAATAGGTCTTACATAAAAATACTCCTAATAATCTACCTGAAAGCTATTAAACACAACCTTCTTTCCTTGTAAGAAGGGTATGGCCATGCTGTATGCCATATACTGAAATGCTTGAAAAGCTTTATACGAAGATGTTCCTCAACAGTTACAAGAAAACTGCTTTCATCCCTGTGTTCGTTCAATGAGTGAATGTTTAGAGATTCTGTCATTCCCGCAAAGGAATGTTTAATAAGTCTTACATGAAGATGTTTCTAAACAGCTACAAGGAAATTTTTTTAAATATAGCGTTATTACATTGAATAAACATTAAAGATATCCTGTCATGACTGTAGCCAAATGTCTGATAAGACTTGAGCAAAATATTAATAAACAATTACTTGCAAGCTGGGTTCATCACAGTATTCTTTCCTGGCTATGGAGATGATAGCCATTCTGTATGGCATAAAGTGATATGTTTGAAGAGCCTTCGATTTATATTCTTAAACAGCTAACAAGCAAGATGGTTTCTTCACAGTGTTCTTTCAGTGAATGAATGTTCTAGATATTGTCACATCTGTGGTGAAATATTTGATATATGATGTTCCTAAACAGCTACCTATAAACTGGATTCAGCATGTGTTCTTTCATTTTGTGAAAATGATAGTCGCTCTGTGTGGAATATACTTAAGTATTTGAAGTGTATTATGTGCAGATGTTCCTAAACAGTGAAAAGAAGATGGTTTTTGCACAATTTTCTTTCAGATAACAAATGTTATAGACATTGTCACATCTGTAGTCAAATGTTTGATATGATTTATGTGAAAATATCCCTAAACAGCTACCTGTTGGCTTGATTAAGCACAATGCTCTTTCATTGTAAGAAAGCGATAGCTGTTCCATGTGGCATATACTGAAATGTTTGAAATGTCATATGTGAAGATGTTCCTTAAGAGCTACTTGCTCGGTGTTTTCAAGACAATGTTCTTTCAGTGAATGAATGTTGTAGATAGTCTATCACACCCGTAGCGAAATGCTGGATAAGTTTTATGAAGATGTCCCTAAGTAGCTACAAGCAAAATGGTTTCACAACAGTGTTCTTACAGACATTGAAGGTTATAGATATTCTGTCATGCCTGTAGTGAAATGTTTGATAAGACTTGCATGAACACTTACATGAAGATGTTTCTAAACAGCCACAAGCAAGCTTTTTCAACACAGTATTTCATTGAATGGATGTAATAATCATCACATTGTGGCTGCAGAGAAACGTTTGATAAGACACACACAAAATGTTCATAAATAGCATGTGCCAGCTGGTTGCATCACAATGTTGTTTAATTTAATGGAAGTGATCATCATTCTGTATAGCATATGATGTGTTTGAATAGCCTTATATAAAGATATTCCTAAAAACTTATGAGCAATCTGGTTTGACCAGAGTGTGTTCCTCAGTGAATGAATCTTACAGAGATTCTGTCAGAGCAGTAGTGACATGTTTGGTGTTTTGTATGAAGAAACCCTAAATGGCTTCCTGCAAGATGAGTTCAACACAGTGTTATTTCATTTTAAGAAAATGATAGTCATTCTGTTTGGCATAAACGGAAATATTAGAAAAGCCTTATATCAAGAGGTTCCTAATTAGCTACCAGCAATCTGGCTTCACAATAGTGTTCTTTCATTGAATGGATGTAATAGATACTTTGTAGTGAAATGTATGATAAGTCTCTTATGAAAAGGTTCCTAAACAGCTGCCTGCAATCTGGCTTCAGCACATTATATCATTGTCTCAAAGTGATATTCATTCAGTATGTCTTATATGGAAACGCTTGAAAGGGTGAACATGAAGAAGTTTCTAAATATATACAAGCAAGATTGTTTCTCCACAGTTTTCTTTCAGTGACTGAATGTTATGTATAGTCTGTCACGACTATTGTAAAATGTTTGATGAGTCTTATGTAGAAACGTTCCTAGATAGCTATCTGTGAGCTCTATTTAGCACAGTGTTCTTTCATTGTAGGAAAATGATACCCATTCATTATGGCATATACTGAAATGTGAGAAATGTCTTAAATACAAATGTTCCTAATAATAGCTTCAAGATGCTTTCACCACAGAGTTCTTTCAGTGAAACAATATTGCAGATATTCTGTGACACTTGTAGTGAAGTGTTAGTTAAAACTTACTTGCAAGCTGGATTCAGCACAGTGTTTCTTTCATTGTTGGAAACTCATATTCAATCAGAACAGCAAATATTGAAATGGTTATAATGACTAATATGAAGATGATCCTTAATGGCTGCAAGTAAGATGGTTTCACCACAGTTTTCTCTCAGTGAACAAATGCTATATATATTCTGTCCCGCATGCAATGAAATGTTTGTTAAGTCTTATATGAACATGTTCCTAAACAGCTACCCGCAAACTGGGCTTAGAACAGTGTTCTCACACTGTTAGTAATTGATAGGTCATCTGTAGGGCATATGCTGAAATGTTTGAAATGTCTTATGTGAATATGCCCCTAAACAGCTGTAAGCACATTTGTTTCACCAGAGTCCCTTTAGTGTCTGAATCTTATGGATATTTTTCAAGTCTGTAGTGTAATTTTTTAAGTATTTTATGAAGTTCTTCCTAAACAGATACTAGGAAACAAGGGTTCAGCTCATCCTTCTTTCCTTGAGTGAATATTAAAATCATTCTGTCATGACCATAGCGCAATATTTGTTAAGACTTATAAAAAGATATTTCTAAAAGACAACTTTCCAGCTGGGTTCTTAACATTGTTCTTTCATTTTATGGAAGTGATAACCATTCTGGATGGAATACACTGAAACGTTTGAAAAGACTTGTATGAAGATACTCCTAAATAGCTACAAGCAATCTGGTTACACCACAGCGTTCTTTCATTTAATAAACTTTATATATAGTCTCCTATAGCTGTAGTGAAATGTTTTATATCATATATGAAAATGTTCCTACAGCTACCTGCAAGCTGGGATCAGCACACTGACTTTTCATTGTAATAAAGTGACAGTTACTTTGTATGGCATACACTGAAATGTCAGAAAAGACTTATATGAGTGTATTTCTAAAGAGATACAAGCAAGCTGGTTTCACAATAGTGATCTTTCATTGAATTAATGTAATAGATATTCTGTCGCACATGTTGTGAAATGTTCAATAAATCTTACATGAAAATGTTACTATAAGTCTACCTGAAAGCTGAGTTAAGTACAATGTTTTTTCATTTTCAGAAAGTATAGCTGTTCTCTATGGCTCATACTGAAATGCTACAAAAGACTTACATGAAGATGTTCCTTAAAAGCTACAAGGAAGTTGGTTTCACCACAGCATTCTTTCAATGAGTGAATGTTATAGATATTCCATCATGCCCGTAGTGAAATGTTTGATAGGACTTATTTGAAGATTCCCCTAAACAGCTGCAAGCAAGGTGTTTTCACCACAGTGTTCATTCAGAAAATGAATGTTATACGTATTTCTGTCATGCCTCAAGAGAACTATTTGATGTCTTATGTGAGAGTGTTCCTGAACAGCTACAAGCAAGCTTTTTCAACATAGTGTGGTTTCCTTGAATGAATGTTATGGATATCATGTTGCGGCTGTAGAGAAACGTTTGATAAGACATAAATGAAATGCTCATAAAGAGCCACTGGTTTCATCAGAACGTTCTTTCTGGATATGGAAGTGATAGCCATTCTGTAGGCATAATGAAGTGTTTGAAGAGCCTTATACGAAGACATTCCCAAGGCGCCAGAAGTAATCTGGCTTCACCACAGTGTTCTTTCAGTGAACGAGTGTTATAGCTAGTCTGTCATGCCTGTAGTGAAATGTTTAATAAGTCTTATATGAAGAGGTTTCAAACAGCCGCCAGCAAGCCGGGTTTAGCACAGTGTCCTTTAACTGTAAGTAAGTGAGAGCCATTCTGTATGGCATATACTTAAATGTTAGAGAGGTCTTATATGAAGATGTTCCTAAATAGAATCCAACAAGATGTGTTCAGGACAGAATAATTTCATCATAAGATAGTGACAGCCGTTTAGTATGGCATATACTGAAATGCTGAAAAGGACTGAAATGAAGATCTTCCTTAACAGTAAAACCAAGCCACTTTCACCATAGTGTTCTTTCATTGAATGGATGTAATAGATATTCTGTCATGCCTGTAGTTAAATGTTCAATAGGTCTTACATAAAAATACTCCTAATAATCTACCTGAAAGCTATTAAACACAACCTTCTTTCCTTGTAAGAAGGGTATGGCCATGCTGTATGCCATATACTGAAATGCTTGAAAAGCTTTATACGAAGATGTTCCTCAACAGTTACAAGAAAACTGCTTTCATCCCTGTGTTCGTTCAATGAGTGAATGTTTAGAGATTCTGTCATTCCCGCAAAGGAATGTTTAATAAGTCTTACATGAAGATGTTTCTAAACAGCTACAAGGAAATTTTTTTAAATATAGCGTTATTACATTGAATAAACATTAAAGATATCCTGTCATGACTGTAGGCAAATGTCTGATAAGACTTGAGCAAAATATTAATAAACAATTACTTGCAAGCTGGGTTCATCACAGTATTCTTTCCTGGCTATGGAGATGGTAGCCATTCTGTATGGCATAAAGTGATATGTTTGAAGAGCCTTCGATTTATATTCTTAAACAGCTAACAAGCAAGATGGTTTCTTCACAGTGTTCTTTCAGTGAATGAATGTTCTAGATATTGTCACATCTGTGGTGAAATATTTGATATATGATGTTCCTAAACAGCTACCTATAAACTGGATTCAGCATGTGTTCTTTCATTTTGTGAAAATGATAGTCGCTCTGTGTGGAATATACTTAAGTATTTGAAGTGTATTATGTGCAGATGTTCCTAAACAGTGAAAAGAAGATGGTTTTTGCATAATTTTCTTTCAGATGACAAATGTTATAGACATTGTCACATCTGTAGTCAAATGTTTGATATGATTTATGTGAAAATATCCCTAAACAGCTACCTGTTGGCTTGATTAAGCACAATGCTCTTTCATTGTAAGAAAGCGATAGCTGTTCCATGTGGCATATACTGAAATGTTTGAAATGTCATATGTGAAGATGTTCCTTAAGAGCTACTTGCTCGGTGTTTTCAAGACAATGTTCTTTCAGTGAATGAATGTTGTAGATAGTCTATCACACCCGTAGCGAAATGCTGGATAAGTTTTATGAAGATGTCCCTAAGTAGCTACAAGCAAAATGGTTTCACAACAGTGTTCTTACAGACATTGAAGGTTATAGATATTCTGTCATGCCTGTAGTGAAATGTTTGATAAGACTTGCATGAACACTTACATGAAGATGTTTCTAAACAGCCACAAGCAAGCTTTTTCAACACAGTATTTCATTGAATGGATGTAATAATCATCACATTGTGGCTGCAGAGAAACGTTTGATAAGACACACACAAAATGTTCATAAATAGCATGTGCCAGCTGGTTGCATCACAATGTTGTTTAATTTAATGGAAGTGATCATCATTCTGTATAGCATATGATGTGTTTGAATAGCCTTATATAAAGATATTCCTAAAAACTTATGAGCAATCTGGTTTGACCAGAGTGTGTTCCTCAGTGAATGAATCTTACAGAGATTCTGTCAGAGCAGTAGTGACATGTTTGGTGTTTTGTATGAAGAAACCCTAAATGGCTTCCTGCAAGATGAGTTCAACACAGTGTTATTTCATTTTAAGAAAATGATAGTCATTCTGTTTGGCATAAACGGAAATATTAGAAAAGCCTTATATCAAGAGGTTCCTAATTAGCTACCAGCAATCTGGCTTCACAATAGTGTTCTTTCATTGAATGGATGTAATAGATACTTTGTAGTGAAATGTATGATAAGTCTCTTATGAAAAGGTTCCTAAACAGCTGCCTGCAATCTGGCTTCAGCACATTATATCATTGTCTCAAAGTGATATTCATTCAGTATGTCTTATATGGAAACGCTTGAAAGGGTGAACATGAAGAAGTTTCTAAATATATACAAGCAAGATTGTTTCTCCACAGTTTTCTTTCAGTGACTGAATGTTATGTATAGTCTGTCACGACTATTGCAAAATGTTTGATGAGTCTTATGTAGAAACGTTCCTAGATAGCTATCTGTGAGCTCTATTTAGCACAGTGTTCTTTCATTGTAGGAAAATGATACCCATTCATTATGGCATATACTGAAATGTGAGAAATGTCTTAAATACAAATGTTCCTAATAATAGCTTCAAGATGCTTTCACCACAGAGTTCTTTCAGTGAAACAATATTGCAGATATTCTGTGACACTTGTAGTGAAGTGTTAGTTAAAACTTACTTGCAAGCTGGATTCAGCACAGTGTTTCTTTCATTGTTTGAAACTCATATTCAATCAGAACAGCAAATATTGAAATGGTTATAATGACTAATATGAAGATGATCCTTAATGGCTGCAAGTAAGATGGTTTCACCACAGTTTTCTCTCAGTGAACAAATGCTATATATATTCTGTCCCGCATGCAATGAAATGTTTGTTAAGTCTTATATGAACATGTTCCTAAACAGCTACCCGCAAACTGGGCTTAGAACAGTGTTCTCACACTGTTAGTAATTGATAGGTCATCTGTAGGGCATATGCTGAAATGTTTGAAATGTCTTATGTGAATATGCCCCTAAACAGCTGTAAGCACATTTGTTTCACCAGAGTCCCTTTAGTGTCTGAATCTTATGGATATTTTTCAAGTCTGTAGTGTAATTTTTTAAGTATTTTATGAAGTTCTTCCTAAACAGATACTAGGAAACAAGGGTTCAGCTCATCCTTCTTTCCTTGAGTGAATATTAAAATCATTCTGTCATGACCATAGCGCAATATTTGTTAAGACTTATAAAAAGATATTTCTAAAAGACAACTTTCCAGCTGGGTTCTTAACATTGTTCTTTCATTTTATGGAAGTGATAACCATTCTGGATGGAATACACTGAAACGTTTGAAAAGACTTGTATGAAGATACTCCTAAATAGCTACAAGCAATCTGGTTACACCACAGCGTTCTTTCATTTAATAAACTTTATATATAGTCTCCTATAGCTGTAGTGAAATGTTTTATATCATATATGAAAATGTTCCTACAGCTACCTGCAAGCTGGGATCAGCACACTGACTTTTCATTGTAATAAAGTGACAGTTACTTTGTATGGCATACACTGAAATGTCAGAAAAGACTTATATGAGTGTATTTCTAAAGAGATACAAGCAAGCTGGTTTCACAATAGTGATCTTTCATTGAATTAATGTAATAGATATTCTGTCGCACATGTTGTGAAATGTTCAATAAATCTTACATGAAAATGTTACTATAAGTCTACCTGAAAGCTGAGTTAAGTACAATGTTTTTTCATTTTCAGAAAGTATAGCTGTTCTCTATGGCTCATACTGAAATGCTAGAAAAGACTTACATGAAGATGTTCCTTAAAAGCTACAAGGAAGTTGGTTTCACCACAGCATTCTTTCAATGAGTGAATGTTATAGATATTCCATCATGCCCGTAGTGAAATGTTTGATAGGACTTATTTGAAGATTCCCCTAAACAGCTGCAAGCAAGGTGTTTTCACCACAGTGTTCATTCAGAAAATGAATGTTATACGTATTTCTGTCATGCCTCAAGAGAACTATTTGATGTCTTATGTGAGAGTGTTCCTGAACAGCTACAAGCAAGCTTTTTCAACATAGTGTGGTTTCCTTGAATGAATGTTATGGATATCATGTTGCGGCTGTAGAGAAACGTTTGATAAGACATAAATGAAATGCTCATAAAGAGCCACTGGTTTCATCAGAACGTTCTTTCTGGATATGGAAGTGATAGCCATTCTGTAGGCATAATGAAGTGTTTGAAGAGCCTTATACGAAGACATTCCCAAGGCGCCAGAAGTAATCTGGCTTCACCACAGTGTTCTTTCAGTGAACGAGTGTTATAGCTAGTCTGTCATGCCTGTAGTGAAATGTTTAATAAGTCTTATATGAAGAGGTTTCAAACAGCCGCCAGCAAGCCGGGTTTAGCACAGTGTCCTTTAACTGTAAGTAAGTGAGAGCCATTCTGTATGGCATATACTTAAATGTTAGAGAGGTCTTATATGAAGATGTTCCTAAATAGAATCCAACAAGATGTGTTCAGGACAGAATAATTTCATCATAAGATAGTGACAGCCGTTTAGTATGGCATATACTGAAATGCTGAAAAGGACTGAAATGAAGATCTTCCTTAACAGTAAAACCAAGCCACTTTCACCATAGTGTTCTTTCATTGAATGGATGTAATAGATATTCTGTCATGCCTGTAGTTAAATGTTCAATAGGTCTTACATAAAAATACTCCTAATAATCTACCTGAAAGCTATTAAACACAACCTTCTTTCCTTGTAAGAAGGGTATGGCCATGCTGTATGCCATATACTGAAATGCTTGAAAAGCTTTATACGAAGATGTTCCTCAACAGTTACAAGAAAACTGCTTTCATCCCTGTGTTCGTTCAATGAGTGAATGTTTAGAGATTCTGTCATTCCCGCAAAGGAATGTTTAATAAGTCTTACATGAAGATGTTTCTAAACAGCTACAAGGAAATTTTTTTAAATATAGCGTTATTACATTGAATAAACATTAAAGATATCCTGTCATGACTGTAGGCAAATGTCTGATAAGACTTGAGCAAAATATTAATAAACAATTACTTGCAAGCTGGGTTCATCACAGTATTCTTTCCTGGCTATGGAGATGGTAGCCATTCTGTATGGCATAAAGTGATATGTTTGAAGAGCCTTCGATTTATATTCTTAAACAGCTAACAAGCAAGATGGTTTCTTCACAGTGTTCTTTCAGTGAATGAATGTTCTAGATATTGTCACATCTGTGGTGAAATATTTGATATATGATGTTCCTAAACAGCTACCTATAAACTGGATTCAGCATGTGTTCTTTCATTTTGTGAAAATGATAGTCGCTCTGTGTGGAATATACTTAAGTATTTGAAGTGTATTATGTGCAGATGTTCCTAAACAGTGAAAAGAAGATGGTTTTTGCACAATTTTCTTTCAGATAACAAATGTTATAGACATTGTCACATCTGTAGTCAAATGTTTGATATGATTTATGTGAAAATATCCCTAAACAGCTACCTGTTGGCTTGATTAAGCACAATGCTCTTTCATTGTAAGAAAGCGATAGCTGTTCCATGTGGCATATACTGAAATGTTTGAAATGTCATATGTGAAGATGTTCCTTAAGAGCTACTTGCTCGGTGTTTTCAAGACAATGTTCTTTCAGTGAATGAATGTTGTAGATAGTCTATCACACCCGTAGCGAAATGCTGGATAAGTTTTATGAAGATGTCCCTAAGTAGCTACAAGCAAAATGGTTTCACAACAGTGTTCTTACAGACATTGAAGGTTATAGATATTCTGTCATGCCTGTAGTGAAATGTTTGATAAGACTTGCATGAACACTTACATGAAGATGTTTCTAAACAGCCACAAGCAAGCTTTTTCAACACAGTATTTCATTGAATGGATGTAATAATCATCACATTGTGGCTGCAGAGAAACGTTTGATAAGACACACACAAAATGTTCATAAATAGCATGTGCCAGCTGGTTGCATCACAATGTTGTTTAATTTAATGGAAGTGATCATCATTCTGTATAGCATATGATGTGTTTGAATAGCCTTATATAAAGATATTCCTAAAAACTTATGAGCAATCTGGTTTGACCAGAGTGTGTTCCTCAGTGAATGAATCTTACAGAGATTCTGTCAGAGCAGTAGTGACATGTTTGGTGTTTTGTATGAAGAAACCCTAAATGGCTTCCTGCAAGATGAGTTCAACACAGTGTTATTTCATTTTAAGAAAATGATAGTCATTCTGTTTGGCATAAACGGAAATATTAGAAAAGCCTTATATCAAGAGGTTCCTAATTAGCTACCAGCAATCTGGCTTCACAATAGTGTTCTTTCATTGAATGGATGTAATAGATACTTTGTAGTGAAATGTATGATAAGTCTCTTATGAAAAGGTTCCTAAACAGCTGCCTGCAATCTGGCTTCAGCACATTATATCATTGTCTCAAAGTGATATTCATTCAGTATGTCTTATATGGAAACGCTTGAAAGGGTGAACATGAAGAAGTTTCTAAATATATACAAGCAAGATTGTTTCTCCACAGTTTTCTTTCAGTGACTGAATGTTATGTATAGTCTGTCACGACTATTGTAAAATGTTTGATGAGTCTTATGTAGAAACGTTCCTAGATAGCTATCTGTGAGCTCTATTTAGCACAGTGTTCTTTCATTGTAGGAAAATGATACCCATTCATTATGGCATATACTGAAATGTGAGAAATGTCTTAAATACAAATGTTCCTAATAATAGCTTCAAGATGCTTTCACCACAGAGTTCTTTCAGTGAAACAATATTGCAGATATTCTGTGACACTTGTAGTGAAGTGTTAGTTAAAACTTACTTGCAAGCTGGATTCAGCACAGTGTTTCTTTCATTGTTGGAAACTCATATTCAATCAGAACAGCAAATATTGAAATGGTTATAATGACTAATATGAAGATGATCCTTAATGGCTGCAAGTAAGATGGTTTCACCACAGTTTTCTCTCAGTGAACAAATGCTATATATATTCTGTCCCGCATGCAATGAAATGTTTGTTAAGTCTTATATGAACATGTTCCTAAACAGCTACCCGCAAACTGGGCTTAGAACAGTGTTCTCACACTGTTAGTAATTGATAGGTCATCTGTAGGGCATATGCTGAAATGTTTGAAATGTCTTATGTGAATATGCCCCTAAACAGCTGTAAGCACATTTGTTTCACCAGAGTCCCTTTAGTGTCTGAATCTTATGGATATTTTTCAAGTCTGTAGTGTAATTTTTTAAGTATTTTATGAAGTTCTTCCTAAACAGATACTAGGAAACAAGGGTTCAGCTCATCCTTCTTTCCTTGAGTGAATATTAAAATCATTCTGTCATGACCATAGCGCAATATTTGTTAAGACTTATAAAAAGATATTTCTAAAAGACAACTTTCCAGCTGGGTTCTTAACATTGTTCTTTCATTTTATGGAAGTGATAACCATTCTGGATGGAATACACTGAAACGTTTGAAAAGACTTGTATGAAGATACTCCTAAATAGCTACAAGCAATCTGGTTACACCACAGCGTTCTTTCATTTAATAAACTTTATATATAGTCTCCTATAGCTGTAGTGAAATGTTTTATATCATATATGAAAATGTTCCTACAGCTACCTGCAAGCTGGGATCAGCACACTGACTTTTCATTGTAATAAAGTGACAGTTACTTTGTATGGCATACACTGAAATGTCAGAAAAGACTTATATGAGTGTATTTCTAAAGAGATACAAGCAAGCTGGTTTCACAATAGTGATCTTTCATTGAATTAATGTAATAGATATTCTGTCGCACATGTTGTGAAATGTTCAATAAATCTTACATGAAAATGTTACTATAAGTCTACCTGAAAGCTGAGTTAAGTACAATGTTTTTTCATTTTCAGAAAGTATAGCTGTTCTCTATGGCTCATACTGAAATGCTAGAAAAGACTTACATGAAGATGTTCCTTAAAAGCTACAAGGAAGTTGGTTTCACCACAGCATTCTTTCAATGAGTGAATGTTATAGATATTCCATCATGCCCGTAGTGAAATGTTTGATAGGACTTATTTGAAGATTCCCCTAAACAGCTGCAAGCAAGGTGTTTTCACCACAGTGTTCATTCAGAAAATGAATGTTATACGTA
Organism: Equus asinus; assembly: GCF_041296235.1. Classification (NCBI taxonomy): domain Eukaryota; kingdom Metazoa; phylum Chordata; class Mammalia; order Perissodactyla; family Equidae; genus Equus; species Equus asinus. The sequence continues at coordinate 12,775,594 of NC_091817.1, forward strand.
TTTCTGTCATGCCTCAAGAGAACTATTTGATGTCTTATGTGAGAGTGTTCCTGAACAGCTACAAGCAAGCTTTTTCAACATAGTGTGGTTTCCTTGAATGAATGTTATGGATATCATGTTGCGGCTGTAGAGAAACGTTTGATAAGACATAAATGAAATGCTCATAAAGAGCCACTGGTTTCATCAGAACGTTCTTTCTGGATATGGAAGTGATAGCCATTCTGTAGGCATAATGAAGTGTTTGAAGAGCCTTATACGAAGACATTCCCAAGGCGCCAGAAGTAATCTGGCTTCACCACAGTGTTCTTTCAGTGAACGAGTGTTATAGCTAGTCTGTCATGCCTGTAGTGAAATGTTTAATAAGTCTTATATGAAGAGGTTTCAAACAGCCGCCAGCAAGCCGGGTTTAGCACAGTGTCCTTTAACTGTAAGTAAGTGAGAGCCATTCTGTATGGCATATACTTAAATGTTAGAGAGGTCTTATATGAAGATGTTCCTAAATAGAATCCAACAAGATGTGTTCAGGACAGAATAATTTCATCATAAGATAGTGACAGCCGTTTAGTATGGCATATACTGAAATGCTGAAAAGGACTGAAATGAAGATCTTCCTTAACAGTAAAACCAAGCCACTTTCACCATAGTGTTCTTTCATTGAATGGATGTAATAGATATTCTGTCATGCCTGTAGTTAAATGTTCAATAGGTCTTACATAAAAATACTCCTAATAATCTACCTGAAAGCTATTAAACACAACCTTCTTTCCTTGTAAGAAGGGTATGGCCATGCTGTATGCCATATACTGAAATGCTTGAAAAGCTTTATACGAAGATGTTCCTCAACAGTTACAAGAAAACTGCTTTCATCCCTGTGTTCGTTCAATGAGTGAATGTTTAGAGATTCTGTCATTCCCGCAAAGGAATGTTTAATAAGTCTTACATGAAGATGTTTCTAAACAGCTACAAGGAAATTTTTTTAAATATAGCGTTATTACATTGAATAAACATTAAAGATATCCTGTCATGACTGTAGCCAAATGTCTGATAAGACTTGAGCAAAATATTAATAAACAATTACTTGCAAGCTGGGTTCATCACAGTATTCTTTCCTGGCTATGGAGATGATAGCCATTCTGTATGGCATAAAGTGATATGTTTGAAGAGCCTTCGATTTATATTCTTAAACAGCTAACAAGCAAGATGGTTTCTTCACAGTGTTCTTTCAGTGAATGAATGTTCTAGATATTGTCACATCTGTGGTGAAATATTTGATATATGATGTTCCTAAACAGCTACCTATAAACTGGATTCAGCATGTGTTCTTTCATTTTGTGAAAATGATAGTCGCTCTGTGTGGAATATACTTAAGTATTTGAAGTGTATTATGTGCAGATGTTCCTAAACAGTGAAAAGAAGATGGTTTTTGCACAATTTTCTTTCAGATAACAAATGTTATAGACATTGTCACATCTGTAGTCAAATGTTTGATATGATTTATGTGAAAATATCCCTAAACAGCTACCTGTTGGCTTGATTAAGCACAATGCTCTTTCATTGTAAGAAAGCGATAGCTGTTCCATGTGGCATATACTGAAATGTTTGAAATGTCATATGTGAAGATGTTCCTTAAGAGCTACTTGCTCGGTGTTTTCAAGACAATGTTCTTTCAGTGAATGAATGTTGTAGATAGTCTATCACACCCGTAGCGAAATGCTGGATAAGTTTTATGAAGATGTCCCTAAGTAGCTACAAGCAAAATGGTTTCACAACAGTGTTCTTACAGACATTGAAGGTTATAGATATTCTGTCATGCCTGTAGTGAAATGTTTGATAAGACTTGCATGAACACTTACATGAAGATGTTTCTAAACAGCCACAAGCAAGCTTTTTCAACACAGTATTTCATTGAATGGATGTAATAATCATCACATTGTGGCTGCAGAGAAACGTTTGATAAGACACACACAAAATGTTCATAAATAGCATGTGCCAGCTGGTTGCATCACAATGTTGTTTAATTTAATGGAAGTGATCATCATTCTGTATAGCATATGATGTGTTTGAATAGCCTTATATAAAGATATTCCTAAAAACTTATGAGCAATCTGGTTTGACCAGAGTGTGTTCCTCAGTGAATGAATCTTACAGAGATTCTGTCAGAGCAGTAGTGACATGTTTGGTGTTTTGTATGAAGAAACCCTAAATGGCTTCCTGCAAGATGAGTTCAACACAGTGTTATTTCATTTTAAGAAAATGATAGTCATTCTGTTTGGCATAAACGGAAATATTAGAAAAGCCTTATATCAAGAGGTTCCTAATTAGCTACCAGCAATCTGGCTTCACAATAGTGTTCTTTCATTGAATGGATGTAATAGATACTTTGTAGTGAAATGTATGATAAGTCTCTTATGAAAAGGTTCCTAAACAGCTGCCTGCAATCTGGCTTCAGCACATTATATCATTGTCTCAAAGTGATATTCATTCAGTATGTCTTATATGGAAACGCTTGAAAGGGTGAACATGAAGAAGTTTCTAAATATATACAAGCAAGATTGTTTCTCCACAGTTTTCTTTCAGTGACTGAATGTTATGTATAGTCTGTCACGACTATTGTAAAATGTTTGATGAGTCTTATGTAGAAACGTTCCTAGATAGCTATCTGTGAGCTCTATTTAGCACAGTGTTCTTTCATTGTAGGAAAATGATACCCATTCATTATGGCATATACTGAAATGTGAGAAATGTCTTAAATACAAATGTTCCTAATAATAGCTTCAAGATGCTTTCACCACAGAGTTCTTTCAGTGAAACAATATTGCAGATATTCTGTGACACTTGTAGTGAAGTGTTAGTTAAAACTTACTTGCAAGCTGGATTCAGCACAGTGTTTCTTTCATTGTTGGAAACTCATATTCAATCAGAACAGCAAATATTGAAATGGTTATAATGACTAATATGAAGATGATCCTTAATGGCTGCAAGTAAGATGGTTTCACCACAGTTTTCTCTCAGTGAACAAATGCTATATATATTCTGTCCCGCATGCAATGAAATGTTTGTTAAGTCTTATATGAACATGTTCCTAAACAGCTACCCGCAAACTGGGCTTAGAACAGTGTTCTCACACTGTTAGTAATTGATAGGTCATCTGTAGGGCATATGCTGAAATGTTTGAAATGTCTTATGTGAATATGCCCCTAAACAGCTGTAAGCACATTTGTTTCACCAGAGTCCCTTTAGTGTCTGAATCTTATGGATATTTTTCAAGTCTGTAGTGTAATTTTTTAAGTATTTTATGAAGTTCTTCCTAAACAGATACTAGGAAACAAGGGTTCAGCTCATCCTTCTTTCCTTGAGTGAATATTAAAATCATTCTGTCATGACCATAGCGCAATATTTGTTAAGACTTATAAAAAGATATTTCTAAAAGACAACTTTCCAGCTGGGTTCTTAACATTGTTCTTTCATTTTATGGAAGTGATAACCATTCTGGATGGAATACACTGAAACGTTTGAAAAGACTTGTATGAAGATACTCCTAAATAGCTACAAGCAATCTGGTTACACCACAGCGTTCTTTCATTTAATAAACTTTATATATAGTCTCCTATAGCTGTAGTGAAATGTTTTATATCATATATGAAAATGTTCCTACAGCTACCTGCAAGCTGGGATCAGCACACTGACTTTTCATTGTAATAAAGTGACAGTTACTTTGTATGGCATACACTGAAATGTCAGAAAAGACTTATATGAGTGTATTTCTAAAGAGATACAAGCAAGCTGGTTTCACAATAGTGATCTTTCATTGAATTAATGTAATAGATATTCTGTCGCACATGTTGTGAAATGTTCAATAAATCTTACATGAAAATGTTACTATAAGTCTACCTGAAAGCTGAGTTAAGTACAATGTTTTTTCATTTTCAGAAAGTATAGCTGTTCTCTATGGCTCATACTGAAATGCTAGAAAAGACTTACATGAAGATGTTCCTTAAAAGCTACAAGGAAGTTGGTTTCACCACAGCATTCTTTCAATGAGTGAATGTTATAGATATTCCATCATGCCCGTAGTGAAATGTTTGATAGGACTTATTTGAAGATTCCCCTAAACAGCTGCAAGCAAGGTGTTTTCACCACAGTGTTCATTCAGAAAATGAATGTTATACGTATTTCTGTCATGCCTCAAGAGAACTATTTGATGTCTTATGTGAGAGTGTTCCTGAACAGCTACAAGCAAGCTTTTTCAACATAGTGTGGTTTCCTTGAATGAATGTTATGGATATCATGTTGCGGCTGTAGAGAAACGTTTGATAAGACATAAATGAAATGCTCATAAAGAGCCACTGGTTTCATCAGAACGTTCTTTCTGGATATGGAAGTGATAGCCATTCTGTAGGCATAATGAAGTGTTTGAAGAGCCTTATACGAAGACATTCCCAAGGCGCCAGAAGTAATCTGGCTTCACCACAGTGTTCTTTCAGTGAACGAGTGTTATAGCTAGTCTGTCATGCCTGTAGTGAAATGTTTAATAAGTCTTATATGAAGAGGTTTCAAACAGCCGCCAGCAAGCCGGGTTTAGCACAGTGTCCTTTAACTGTAAGTAAGTGAGAGCCATTCTGTATGGCATATACTTAAATGTTAGAGAGGTCTTATATGAAGATGTTCCTAAATAGAATCCAACAAGATGTGTTCAGGACAGAATAATTTCATCATAAGATAGTGACAGCCGTTTAGTATGGCATATACTGAAATGCTGAAAAGGACTGAAATGAAGATCTTCCTTAACAGTAAAACCAAGCCACTTTCACCATAGTGTTCTTTCATTGAATGGATGTAATAGATATTCTGTCATGCCTGTAGTTAAATGTTCAATAGGTCTTACATAAAAATACTCCTAATAATCTACCTGAAAGCTATTAAACACAACCTTCTTTCCTTGTAAGAAGGGTATGGCCATGCTGTATGCCATATACTGAAATGCTTGAAAAGCTTTATACGAAGATGTTCCTCAACAGTTACAAGAAAACTGCTTTCATCCCTGTGTTCGTTCAATGAGTGAATGTTTAGAGATTCTGTCATTCCCGCAAAGGAATGTTTAATAAGTCTTACATGAAGATGTTTCTAAACAGCTACAAGGAAATTTTTTTAAATATAGCGTTATTACATTGAATAAACATTAAAGATATCCTGTCATGACTGTAGGCAAATGTCTGATAAGACTTGAGCAAAATATTAATAAACAATTACTTGCAAGCTGGGTTCATCACAGTATTCTTTCCTGGCTATGGAGATGATAGCCATTCTGTATGGCATAAAGTGATATGTTTGAAGAGCCTTCGATTTATATTCTTAAACAGCTAACAAGCAAGATGGTTTCTTCACAGTGTTCTTTCAGTGAATGAATGTTCTAGATATTGTCACATCTGTGGTGAAATATTTGATATATGATGTTCCTAAACAGCTACCTATAAACTGGATTCAGCATGTGTTCTTTCATTTTGTGAAAATGATAGTCGCTCTGTGTGGAATATACTTAAGTATTTGAAGTGTATTATGTGCAGATGTTCCTAAACAGTGAAAAGAAGATGGTTTTTGCACAATTTTCTTTCAGATAACAAATGTTATAGACATTGTCACATCTGTAGTCAAATGTTTGATATGATTTATGTGAAAATATCCCTAAACAGCTACCTGTTGGCTTGATTAAGCACAATGCTCTTTCATTGTAAGAAAGCGATAGCTGTTCCATGTGGCATATACTGAAATGTTTGAAATGTCATATGTGAAGATGTTCCTTAAGAGCTACTTGCTCGGTGTTTTCAAGACAATGTTCTTTCAGTGAATGAATGTTGTAGATAGTCTATCACACCCGTAGCGAAATGCTGGATAAGTTTTATGAAGATGTCCCTAAGTAGCTACAAGCAAAATGGTTTCACAACAGTGTTCTTACAGACATTGAAGGTTATAGATATTCTGTCATGCCTGTAGTGAAATGTTTGATAAGACTTGCATGAACACTTACATGAAGATGTTTCTAAACAGCCACAAGCAAGCTTTTTCAACACAGTATTTCATTGAATGGATGTAATAATCATCACATTGTGGCTGCAGAGAAACGTTTGATAAGACACACACAAAATGTTCATAAATAGCATGTGCCAGCTGGTTGCATCACAATGTTGTTTAATTTAATGGAAGTGATCATCATTCTGTATAGCATATGATGTGTTTGAATAGCCTTATATAAAGATATTCCTAAAAACTTATGAGCAATCTGGTTTGACCAGAGTGTGTTCCTCAGTGAATGAATCTTACAGAGATTCTGTCAGAGCAGTAGTGACATGTTTGGTGTTTTGTATGAAGAAACCCTAAATGGCTTCCTGCAAGATGAGTTCAACACAGTGTTATTTCATTTTAAGAAAATGATAGTCATTCTGTTTGGCATAAACGGAAATATTAGAAAAGCCTTATATCAAGAGGTTCCTAATTAGCTACCAGCAATCTGGCTTCACAATAGTGTTCTTTCATTGAATGGATGTAATAGATACTTTGTAGTGAAATGTATGATAAGTCTCTTATGAAAAGGTTCCTAAACAGCTGCCTGCAATCTGGCTTCAGCACATTATATCATTGTCTCAAAGTGATATTCATTCAGTATGTCTTATATGGAAACGCTTGAAAGGGTGAACATGAAGAAGTTTCTAAATATATACAAGCAAGATTGTTTCTCCACAGTTTTCTTTCAGTGACTGAATGTTATGTATAGTCTGTCACGACTATTGTAAAATGTTTGATGAGTCTTATGTAGAAACGTTCCTAGATAGCTATCTGTGAGCTCTATTTAGCACAGTGTTCTTTCATTGTAGGAAAATGATACCCATTCATTATGGCATATACTGAAATGTGAGAAATGTCTTAAATACAAATGTTCCTAATAATAGCTTCAAGATGCTTTCACCACAGAGTTCTTTCAGTGAAACAATATTGCAGATATTCTGTGACACTTGTAGTGAAGTGTTAGTTAAAACTTACTTGCAAGCTGGATTCAGCACAGTGTTTCTTTCATTGTTGGAAACTCATATTCAATCAGAACAGCAAATATTGAAATGGTTATAATGACTAATATGAAGATGATCCTTAATGGCTGCAAGTAAGATGGTTTCACCACAGTTTTCTCTCAGTGAACAAATGCTATATATATTCTGTCCCGCATGCAATGAAATGTTTGTTAAGTCTTATATGAACATGTTCCTAAACAGCTACCCGCAAACTGGGCTTAGAACAGTGTTCTCACACTGTTAGTAATTGATAGGTCATCTGTAGGGCATATGCTGAAATGTTTGAAATGTCTTATGTGAATATGCCCCTAAACAGCTGTAAGCACATTTGTTTCACCAGAGTCCCTTTAGTGTCTGAATCTTATGGATATTTTTCAAGTCTGTAGTGTAATTTTTTAAGTATTTTATGAAGTTCTTCCTAAACAGATACTAGGAAACAAGGGTTCAGCTCATCCTTCTTTCCTTGAGTGAATATTAAAATCATTCTGTCATGACCATAGCGCAATATTTGTTAAGACTTATAAAAAGATATTTCTAAAAGACAACTTTCCAGCTGGGTTCTTAACATTGTTCTTTCATTTTATGGAAGTGATAACCATTCTGGATGGAATACACTGAAATGTTTGAAAAGACTTGTATGAAGATACTCCTAAATAGCTACAAGCAATCTGGTTACACCACAGCGTTCTTTCATTTAATAAACTTTATATATAGTCTCCTATAGCTGTAGTGAAATGTTTTATATCATATATGAAAATGTTCCTACAGCTACCTGCAAGCTGGGATCAGCACACTGACTTTTCATTGTAATAAAGTGATAGTTACTTTGTATGGCATACACTGAAATGTCAGAAAAGACTTATATGAGTGTATTTCTAAAGAGATACAAGCAAGCTGGTTTCACAATAGTGATCTTTCATTGAATTAATGTAATAGATATTCTGTCGCACATGTTGTGAAATGTTCAATAAATCTTACATGAAAATGTTACTATAAGTCTACCTGAAAGCTGAGTTAAGTACAATGTTTTTTCATTTTAAGAAAGTATAGCTGTTCTCTATGGCTCATACTGAAATGCTAGAAAAGACTTACATGAAGATGTTCCTTAAAAGCTACAAGGAAGTTGGTTTCACCACAGCATTCTTTCAATGAGTGAATGTTATAGATATTCCATCATGCCCGTAGTGAAATGTTTGATAGGACTTATTTGAAGATTCCCCTAAACAGCTGCAAGCAAGGTGTTTTCACCACAGTGTTCATTCAGAAAATGAATGTTATACGTATTTCTGTCATGCCTCAAGAGAACTATTTGATGTCTTATGTGAGAGTGTTCCTGAACAGCTACAAGCAAGCTTTTTCAACATAGTGTGGTTTCCTTGAATGAATGTTATGGATATCATGTTGCGGCTGTAGAGAAACGTTTGATAAGACATAAATGAAATGCTCATAAAGAGCCACTGGTTTCATCAGAACGTTCTTTCTGGATATGGAAGTGATAGCCATTCTGTAGGCATAATGAAGTGTTTGAAGAGCCTTATACGAAGACATTCCCAAGGCGCCAGAAGTAATCTGGCTTCACCACAGTGTTCTTTCAGTGAACGAGTGTTATAGCTAGTCTGTCATGCCTGTAGTGAAATGTTTAATAAGTCTTATATGAAGAGGTTTCAAACAGCCGCCAGCAAGCCGGGTTTAGCACAGTGTCCTTTAACTGTAAGTAAGTGAGAGCCATTCTGTATGGCATATACTTAAATGTTAGAGAGGTCTTATATGAAGATGTTCCTAAATAGAATCCAACAAGATGTGTTCAGGACAGAATAATTTCATCATAAGATAGTGACAGCCGTTTAGTATGGCATATACTGAAATGCTGAAAAGGACTGAAATGAAGATCTTCCTTAACAGTAAAACCAAGCCACTTTCACCATAGTGTTCTTTCATTGAATGGATGTAATAGATATTCTGTCATGCCTGTAGTTAAATGTTCAATAGGTCTTACATAAAAATACTCCTAATAATCTACCTGAAAGCTATTAAACACAACCTTCTTTCCTTGTAAGAAGGGTATGGCCATGCTGTATGCCATATACTGAAATGCTTGAAAAGCTTTATACGAAGATGTTCCTCAACAGTTACAAGAAAACTGCTTTCATCCCTGTGTTCGTTCAATGAGTGAATGTTTAGAGATTCTGTCATTCCCGCAAAGGAATGTTTAATAAGTCTTACATGAAGATGTTTCTAAACAGCTACAAGGAAATTTTTTTAAATATAGCGTTATTACATTGAATAAACATTAAAGATATCCTGTCATGACTGTAGGCAAATGTCTGATAAGACTTGAGCAAAATATTAATAAACAATTACTTGCAAGCTGGGTTCATCACAGTATTCTTTCCTGGCTATGGAGATGATAGCCATTCTGTATGGCATAAAGTGATATGTTTGAAGAGCCTTCGATTTATATTCTTAAACAGCTAACAAGCAAGATGGTTTCTTCACAGTGTTCTTTCAGTGAATGAATGTTCTAGATATTGTCACATCTGTGGTGAAATATTTGATATATGATGTTCCTAAACAGCTACCTATAAACTGGATTCAGCATGTGTTCTTTCATTTTGTGAAAATGATAGTCGCTCTGTGTGGAATATACTTAAGTATTTGAAGTGTATTATGTGCAGATGTTCCTAAACAGTGAAAAGAAGATGGTTTTTGCACAATTTTCTTTCAGATAACAAATGTTATAGACATTGTCACATCTGTAGTCAAATGTTTGATATGATTTATGTGAAAATATCCCTAAACAGCTACCTGTTGGCTTGATTAAGCACAATGCTCTTTCATTGTAAGAAAGCGATAGCTGTTCCATGTGGCATATACTGAAATGTTTGAAATGTCATATGTGAAGATGTTCCTTAAGAGCTACTTGCTCGGTGTTTTCAAGACAATGTTCTTTCAGTGAATGAATGTTGTAGATAGTCTATCACACCCGTAGCGAAATGCTGGATAAGTTTTATGAAGATGTCCCTAAGTAGCTACAAGCAAAATGGTTTCACAACAGTGTTCTTACAGACATTGAAGGTTATAGATATTCTGTCATGCCTGTAGTGAAATGTTTGATAAGACTTGCATGAACACTTACATGAAGATGTTTCTAAACAGCCACAAGCAAGCTTTTTCAACACAGTATTTCATTGAATGGATGTAATAATCATCACATTGTGGCTGCAGAGAAACGTTTGATAAGACACACACAAAATGTTCATAAATAGCATGTGCCAGCTGGTTGCATCACAATGTTGTTTAATTTAATGGAAGTGATCATCATTCTGTATAGCATATGATGTGTTTGAATAGCCTTATATAAAGATATTCCTAAAAACTTATGAGCAATCTGGTTTGACCAGAGTGTGTTCCTCAGTGAATGAATCTTACAGAGATTCTGTCAGAGCAGTAGTGACATGTTTGGTGTTTTGTATGAAGAAACCCTAAATGGCTTCCTGCAAGATGAGTTCAACACAGTGTTATTTCATTTTAAGAAAATGATAGTCATTCTGTTTGGCATAAACGGAAATATTAGAAAAGCCTTATATCAAGAGGTTCCTAATTAGCTACCAGCAATCTGGCTTCACAATAGTGTTCTTTCATTGAATGGATGTAATAGATACTTTGTAGTGAAATGTATGATAAGTCTCTTATGAAAAGGTTCCTAAACAGCTGCCTGCAATCTGGCTTCAGCACATTATATCATTGTCTCAAAGTGATATTCATTCAGTATGTCTTATATGGAAACGCTTGAAAGGGTGAACATGAAGAAGTTTCTAAATATATACAAGCAAGATTGTTTCTCCACAGTTTTCTTTCAGTGACTGAATGTTATGTATAGTCTGTCACGACTATTGTAAAATGTTTGATGAGTCTTATGTAGAAACGTTCCTAGATAGCTATCTGTGAGCTCTATTTAGCACAGTGTTCTTTCATTGTAGGAAAATGATACCCATTCATTATGGCATATACTGAAATGTGAGAAATGTCTTAAATACAAATGTTCCTAATAATAGCTTCAAGATGCTTTCACCACAGAGTTCTTTCAGTGAAACAATATTGCAGATATTCTGTGACACTTGTAGTGAAGTGTTAGTTAAAACTTACTTGCAAGCTGGATTCAGCACAGTGTTTCTTTCATTGTTGGAAACTCATATTCAATCAGAACAGCAAATATTGAAATGGTTATAATGACTAATATGAAGATGATCCTTAATGGCTGCAAGTAAGATGGTTTCACCACAGTTTTCTCTCAGTGAACAAATGCTATATATATTCTGTCCCGCATGCAATGAAATGTTTGTTAAGTCTTATATGAACATGTTCCTAAACAGCTACCCGCAAACTGGGCTTAGAACAGTGTTCTCACACTGTTAGTAATTGATAGGTCATCTGTAGGGCATATGCTGAAATGTTTGAAATGTCTTATGTGAATATGCCCCTAAACAGCTGTAAGCACATTTGTTTCACCAGAGTCCCTTTAGTGTCTGAATCTTATGGATATTTTTCAAGTCTGTAGTGTAATTTTTTAAGTATTTTATGAAGTTCTTCCTAAACAGATACTAGGAAACAAGGGTTCAGCTCATCCTTCTTTCCTTGAGTGAATATTAAAATCATTCTGTCATGACCATAGCGCAATATTTGTTAAGACTTATAAAAAGATATTTCTAAAAGACAACTTTCCAGCTGGGTTCTTAACATTGTTCTTTCATTTTATGGAAGTGATAACCATTCTGGATGGAATACACTGAAACGTTTGAAAAGACTTGTATGAAGATACTCCTAAATAGCTACAAGCAATCTGGTTACACCACAGCGTTCTTTCATTTAATAAACTTTATATATAGTCTCCTATAGCTGTAGTGAAATGTTTTATATCATATATGAAAATGTTCCTACAGCTACCTGCAAGCTGGGATCAGCACACTGACTTTTCATTGTAATAAAGTGACAGTTACTTTGTATGGCATACACTGAAATGTCAGAAAAGACTTATATGAGTGTATTTCTAAAGAGATACAAGCAAGCTGGTTTCACAATAGTGATCTTTCATTGAATTAATGTAATAGATATTCTGTCGCACATGTTGTGAAATGTTCAATAAATCTTACATGAAAATGTTACTATAAGTCTACCTGAAAGCTGAGTTAAGTACAATGTTTTTTCATTTTCAGAAAGTATAGCTGTTCTCTATGGCTCATACTGAAATGCTAGAAAAGACTTACATGAAGATGTTCCTTAAAAGCTACAAGGAAGTTGGTTTCACCACAGCATTCTTTCAATGAGTGAATGTTATAGATATTCCATCATGCCCGTAGTGAAATGTTTGATAGGACTTATTTGAAGATTCCCCTAAACAGCTGCAAGCAAGGTGTTTTCACCACAGTGTTCATTCAGAAAATGAATGTTATACGTATTTCTGTCATGCCTCAAGAGAACTATTTGATGTCTTATGTGAGAGTGTTCCTGAACAGCTACAAGCAAGCTTTTTCAACATAGTGTGGTTTCCTTGAATGAATGTTATGGATATCATGTTGCGGCTGTAGAGAAACGTTTGATAAGACATAAATGAAATGCTCATAAAGAGCCACTGGTTTCATCAGAACGTTCTTTCTGGATATGGAAGTGATAGCCATTCTGTAGGCATAATGAAGTGTTTGAAGAGCCTTATACGAAGACATTCCCAAGGCGCCAGAAGTAATCTGGCTTCACCACAGTGTTCTTTCAGTGAACGAGTGTTATAGCTAGTCTGTCATGCCTGTAGTGAAATGTTTAATAAGTCTTATATGAAGAGGTTTCAAACAGCCGCCAGCAAGCCGGGTTTAGCACAGTGTCCTTTAACTGTAAGTAAGTGAGAGCCATTCTGTATGGCATATACTTAAATGTTAGAGAGGTCTTATATGAAGATGTTCCTAAATAGAATCCAACAAGATGTGTTCAGGACAGAATAATTTCATCATAAGATAGTGACAGCCGTTTAGTATGGCATATACTGAAATGCTGAAAAGGACTGAAATGAAGATCTTCCTTAACAGTAAAACCAAGCCACTTTCACCATAGTGTTCTTTCATTGAATGGATGTAATAGATATTCTGTCATGCCTGTAGTTAAATGTTCAATAGGTCTTACATAAAAATACTCCTAATAATCTACCTGAAAGCTATTAAACACAACCTTCTTTCCTTGTAAGAAGGGTATGGCCATGCTGTATGCCATATACTGAAATGCTTGAAAAGCTTTATACGAAGATGTTCCTCAACAGTTACAAGAAAACTGCTTTCATCCCTGTGTTCGTTCAATGAGTGAATGTTTAGAGATTCTGTCATTCCCGCAAAGGAATGTTTAATAAGTCTTACATGAAGATGTTTCTAAACAGCTACAAGGAAATTTTTTTAAATATAGCGTTATTACATTGAATAAACATTAAAGATATCCTGTCATGACTGTAGGCAAATGTCTGATAAGACTTGAGCAAAATATTAATAAACAATTACTTGCAAGCTGGGTTCATCACAGTATTCTTTCCTGGCTATGGAGATGGTAGCCATTCTGTATGGCATAAAGTGATATGTTTGAAGAGCCTTCGATTTATATTCTTAAACAGCTAACAAGCAAGATGGTTTCTTCACAGTGTTCTTTCAGTGAATGAATGTTCTAGATATTGTCACATCTGTGGTGAAATATTTGATATATGATGTTCCTAAACAGCTACCTATAAACTGGATTCAGCATGTGTTCTTTCATTTTGTGAAAATGATAGTCGCTCTGTGTGGAATATACTTAAGTATTTGAAGTGTATTATGTGCAGATGTTCCTAAACAGTGAAAAGAAGATGGTTTTTGCATAATTTTCTTTCAGATGACAAATGTTATAGACATTGTCACATCTGTAGTCAAATGTTTGATATGATTTATGTGAAAATATCCCTAAACAGCTACCTGTTGGCTTGATTAAGCACAATGCTCTTTCATTGTAAGAAAGCGATAGCTGTTCCATGTGGCATATACTGAAATGTTTGAAATGTCATATGTGAAGATGTTCCTTAAGAGCTACTTGCTCGGTGTTTTCAAGACAATGTTCTTTCAGTGAATGAATGTTGTAGATAGTCTATCACACCCGTAGCGAAATGCTGGATAAGTTTTATGAAGATGTCCCTAAGTAGCTACAAGCAAAATGGTTTCACAACAGTGTTCTTACAGACATTGAAGGTTATAGATATTCTGTCATGCCTGTAGTGAAATGTTTGATAAGACTTGCATGAACACTTACATGAAGATGTTTCTAAACAGCCACAAGCAAGCTTTTTCAACACAGTATTTCATTGAATGGATGTAATAATCATCACATTGTGGCTGCAGAGAAACGTTTGATAAGACACACACAAAATGTTCATAAATAGCATGTGCCAGCTGGTTGCATCACAATGTTGTTTAATTTAATGGAAGTGATCATCATTCTGTATAGCATATGATGTGTTTGAATAGCCTTATATAAAGATATTCCTAAAAACTTATGAGCAATCTGGTTTGACCAGAGTGTGTTCCTCAGTGAATGAATCTTACAGAGATTCTGTCAGAGCAGTAGTGACATGTTTGGTGTTTTGTATGAAGAAACCCTAAATGGCTTCCTGCAAGATGAGTTCAACACAGTGTTATTTCATTTTAAGAAAATGATAGTCATTCTGTTTGGCATAAACGGAAATATTAGAAAAGCCTTATATCAAGAGGTTCCTAATTAGCTACCAGCAATCTGGCTTCACAATAGTGTTCTTTCATTGAATGGATGTAATAGATACTTTGTAGTGAAATGTATGATAAGTCTCTTATGAAAAGGTTCCTAAACAGCTGCCTGCAATCTGGCTTCAGCACATTATATCATTGTCTCAAAGTGATATTCATTCAGTATGTCTTATATGGAAACGCTTGAAAGGGTGAACATGAAGAAGTTTCTAAATATATACAAGCAAGATTGTTTCTCCACAGTTTTCTTTCAGTGACTGAATGTTATGTATAGTCTGTCACGACTATTGCAAAATGTTTGATGAGTCTTATGTAGAAACGTTCCTAGATAGCTATCTGTGAGCTCTATTTAGCACAGTGTTCTTTCATTGTAGGAAAATGATACCCATTCATTATGGCATATACTGAAATGTGAGAAATGTCTTAAATACAAATGTTCCTAATAATAGCTTCAAGATGCTTTCACCACAGAGTTCTTTCAGTGAAACAATATTGCAGATATTCTGTGACACTTGTAGTGAAGTGTTAGTTAAAACTTACTTGCAAGCTGGATTCAGCACAGTGTTTCTTTCATTGTTGGAAACTCATATTCAATCAGAACAGCAAATATTGAAATGGTTATAATGACTAATATGAAGATGATCCTTAATGGCTGCAAGTAAGATGGTTTCACCACAGTTTTCTCTCAGTGAACAAATGCTATATATATTCTGTCCCGCATGCAATGAAATGTTTGTTAAGTCTTATATGAACATGTTCCTAAACAGCTACCCGCAAACTGGGCTTAGAACAGTGTTCTCACACTGTTAGTAATTGATAGGTCATCTGTAGGGCATATGCTGAAATGTTTGAAATGTCTTATGTGAATATGCCCCTAAACAGCTGTAAGCACATTTGTTTCACCAGAGTCCCTTTAGTGTCTGAATCTTATGGATATTTTTCAAGTCTGTAGTGTAATTTTTTAAGTATTTTATGAAGTTCTTCCTAAACAGATACTAGGAAACAAGGGTTCAGCTCATCCTTCTTTCCTTGAGTGAATATTAAAATCATTCTGTCATGACCATAGCGCAATATTTGTTAAGACTTATAAAAAGATATTTCTAAAAGACAACTTTCCAGCTGGGTTCTTAACATTGTTCTTTCATTTTATGGAAGTGATAACCATTCTGGATGGAATACACTGAAACGTTTGAAAAGACTTGTATGAAGATACTCCTAAATAGCTACAAGCAATCTGGTTACACCACAGCGTTCTTTCATTTAATAAACTTTATATATAGTCTCCTATAGCTGTAGTGAAATGTTTTATATCATATATGAAAATGTTCCTACAGCTACCTGCAAGCTGGGATCAGCACACTGACTTTTCATTGTAATAAAGTGACAGTTACTTTGTATGGCATACACTGAAATGTCAGAAAAGACTTATATGAGTGTATTTCTAAAGAGATACAAGCAAGCTGGTTTCACAATAGTGATCTTTCATTGAATTAATGTAATAGATATTCTGTCGCACATGTTGTGAAATGTTCAATAAATCTTACATGAAAATGTTACTATAAGTCTACCTGAAAGCTGAGTTAAGTACAATGTTTTTTCATTTTCAGAAAGTATAGCTGTTCTCTATGGCTCATACTGAAATGCTAGAAAAGACTTACATGAAGATGTTCCTTAAAAGCTACAAGGAAGTTGGTTTCACCACAGCATTCTTTCAATGAGTGAATGTTATAGATATTCCATCATGCCCGTAGTGAAATGTTTGATAGGACTTATTTGAAGATTCCCCTAAACAGCTGCAAGCAAGGTGTTTTCACCACAGTGTTCATTCAGAAAATGAATGTTATACGTATTTCTGTCATGCCTCAAGAGAACTATTTGATGTCTTATGTGAGAGTGTTCCTGAACAGCTACAAGCAAGCTTTTTCAACATAGTGTGGTTTCCTTGAATGAATGTTATGGATATCATGTTGCGGCTGTAGAGAAACGTTTGATAAGACATAAATGAAATGCTCATAAAGAGCCACTGGTTTCATCAGAACGTTCTTTCTGGATATGGAAGTGATAGCCATTCTGTAGGCATAATGAAGTGTTTGAAGAGCCTTATACGAAGACATTCCCAAGGCGCCAGAAGTAATCTGGCTTCACCACAGTGTTCTTTCAGTGAACGAGTGTTATAGCTAGTCTGTCATGCCTGTAGTGAAATGTTTAATAAGTCTTATATGAAGAGGTTTCAAACAGCCGCCAGCAAGCCGGGTTTAGCACAGTGTCCTTTAACTGTAAGTAAGTGAGAGCCATTCTGTATGGCATATACTTAAATGTTAGAGAGGTCTTATATGAAGATGTTCCTAAATAGAATCCAACAAGATGTGTTCAGGACAGAATAATTTCATCATAAGATAGTGACAGCCGTTTAGTATGGCATATACTGAAATGCTGAAAAGGACTGAAATGAAGATCTTCCTTAACAGTAAAACCAAGCCACTTTCACCATAGTGTTCTTTCATTGAATGGATGTAATAGATATTCTGTCATGCCTGTAGTTAAATGTTCAATAGGTCTTACATAAAAATACTCCTAATAATCTACCTGAAAGCTATTAAACACAACCTTCTTTCCTTGTAAGAAGGGTATGGCCATGCTGTATGCCATATACTGAAATGCTTGAAAAGCTTTATACGAAGATGTTCCTCAACAGTTACAAGAAAACTGCTTTCATCCCTGTGTTCGTTCAATGAGTGAATGTTTAGAGATTCTGTCATTCCCGCAAAGGAATGTTTAATAAGTCTTACATGAAGATGTTTCTAAACAGCTACAAGGAAATTTTTTTAAATATAGCGTTATTACATTGAATAAACATTAAAGATATCCTGTCATGACTGTAGGCAAATGTCTGATAAGACTTGAGCAAAATATTAATAAACAATTACTTGCAAGCTGGGTTCATCACAGTATTCTTTCCTGGCTATGGAGATGATAGCCATTCTGTATGGCATAAAGTGATATGTTTGAAGAGCCTTCGATTTATATTCTTAAACAGCTAACAAGCAAGATGGTTTCTTCACAGTGTTCTTTCAGTGAATGAATGTTCTAGATATTGTCACATCTGTGGTGAAATATTTGATATATGATGTTCCTAAACAGCTACCTATAAACTGGATTCAGCATGTGTTCTTTCATTTTGTGAAAATGATAGTCGCTCTGTGTGGAATATACTTAAGTATTTGAAGTGTATTATGTGCAGATGTTCCTAAACAGTGAAAAGAAGATGGTTTTTGCACAATTTTCTTTCAGATAACAAATGTTATAGACATTGTCACATCTGTAGTCAAATGTTTGATATGATTTATGTGAAAATATCCCTAAACAGCTACCTGTTGGCTTGATTAAGCACAATGCTCTTTCATTGTAAGAAAGCGATAGCTGTTCCATGTGGCATATACTGAAATGTTTGAAATGTCATATGTGAAGATGTTCCTTAAGAGCTACTTGCTCGGTGTTTTCAAGACAATGTTCTTTCAGTGAATGAATGTTGTAGATAGTCTATCACACCCGTAGCGAAATGCTGGATAAGTTTTATGAAGATGTCCCTAAGTAGCTACAAGCAAAATGGTTTCACAACAGTGTTCTTACAGACATTGAAGGTTATAGATATTCTGTCATGCCTGTAGTGAAATGTTTGATAAGACTTGCATGAACACTTACATGAAGATGTTTCTAAACAGCCACAAGCAAGCTTTTTCAACACAGTATTTCATTGAATGGATGTAATAATCATCACATTGTGGCTGCAGAGAAACGTTTGATAAGACACACACAAAATGTTCATAAATAGCATGTGCCAGCTGGTTGCATCACAATGTTGTTTAATTTAATGGAAGTGATCATCATTCTGTATAGCATATGATGTGTTTGAATAGCCTTATATAAAGATATTCCTAAAAACTTATGAGCAATCTGGTTTGACCAGAGTGTGTTCCTCAGTGAATGAATCTTACAGAGATTCTGTCAGAGCAGTAGTGACATGTTTGGTGTTTTGTATGAAGAAACCCTAAATGGCTTCCTGCAAGATGAGTTCAACACAGTGTTATTTCATTTTAAGAAAATGATAGTCATTCTGTTTGGCATAAACGGAAATATTAGAAAAGCCTTATATCAAGAGGTTCCTAATTAGCTACCAGCAATCTGGCTTCACAATAGTGTTCTTTCATTGAATGGATGTAATAGATACTTTGTAGTGAAATGTATGATAAGTCTCTTATGAAAAGGTTCCTAAACAGCTGCCTGCAATCTGGCTTCAGCACATTATATCATTGTCTCAAAGTGATATTCATTCAGTATGTCTTATATGGAAACGCTTGAAAGGGTGAACATGAAGAAGTTTCTAAATATATACAAGCAAGATTGTTTCTCCACAGTTTTCTTTCAGTGACTGAATGTTATGTATAGTCTGTCACGACTATTGTAAAATGTTTGATGAGTCTTATGTAGAAACGTTCCTAGATAGCTATCTGTGAGCTCTATTTAGCACAGTGTTCTTTCATTGTAGGAAAATGATACCCATTCATTATGGCATATACTGAAATGTGAGAAATGTCTTAAATACAAATGTTCCTAATAATAGCTTCAAGATGCTTTCACCACAGAGTTCTTTCAGTGAAACAATATTGCAGATATTCTGTGACACTTGTAGTGAAGTGTTAGTTAAAACTTACTTGCAAGCTGGATTCAGCACAGTGTTTCTTTCATTGTTGGAAACTCATATTCAATCAGAACAGCAAATATTGAAATGGTTATAATGACTAATATGAAGATGATCCTTAATGGCTGCAAGTAAGATGGTTTCACCACAGTTTTCTCTCAGTGAACAAATGCTATATATATTCTGTCCCGCATGCAATGAAATGTTTGTTAAGTCTTATATGAACATGTTCCTAAACAGCTACCCGCAAACTGGGCTTAGAACAGTGTTCTCACACTGTTAGTAATTGATAGGTCATCTGTAGGGCATATGCTGAAATGTTTGAAATGTCTTATGTGAATATGCCCCTAAACAGCTGTAAGCACATTTGTT
This sequence comes from Equus asinus, assembly GCF_041296235.1. NCBI lineage: Eukaryota > Metazoa > Chordata > Mammalia > Perissodactyla > Equidae > Equus > Equus asinus. The sequence continues at coordinate 12,795,504 of NC_091817.1, forward strand.
TCACCAGAGTCCCTTTAGTGTCTGAATCTTATGGATATTTTTCAAGTCTGTAGTGTAATTTTTTAAGTATTTTATGAAGTTCTTCCTAAACAGATACTAGGAAACAAGGGTTCAGCTCATCCTTCTTTCCTTGAGTGAATATTAAAATCATTCTGTCATGACCATAGCGCAATATTTGTTAAGACTTATAAAAAGATATTTCTAAAAGACAACTTTCCAGCTGGGTTCTTAACATTGTTCTTTCATTTTATGGAAGTGATAACCATTCTGGATGGAATACACTGAAACGTTTGAAAAGACTTGTATGAAGATACTCCTAAATAGCTACAAGCAATCTGGTTACACCACAGCGTTCTTTCATTTAATAAACTTTATATATAGTCTCCTATAGCTGTAGTGAAATGTTTTATATCATATATGAAAATGTTCCTACAGCTACCTGCAAGCTGGGATCAGCACACTGACTTTTCATTGTAATAAAGTGACAGTTACTTTGTATGGCATACACTGAAATGTCAGAAAAGACTTATATGAGTGTATTTCTAAAGAGATACAAGCAAGCTGGTTTCACAATAGTGATCTTTCATTGAATTAATGTAATAGATATTCTGTCGCACATGTTGTGAAATGTTCAATAAATCTTACATGAAAATGTTACTATAAGTCTACCTGAAAGCTGAGTTAAGTACAATGTTTTTTCATTTTCAGAAAGTATAGCTGTTCTCTATGGCTCATACTGAAATGCTAGAAAAGACTTACATGAAGATGTTCCTTAAAAGCTACAAGGAAGTTGGTTTCACCACAGCATTCTTTCAATGAGTGAATGTTATAGATATTCCATCATGCCCGTAGTGAAATGTTTGATAGGACTTATTTGAAGATTCCCCTAAACAGCTGCAAGCAAGGTGTTTTCACCACAGTGTTCATTCAGAAAATGAATGTTATACGTATTTCTGTCATGCCTCAAGAGAACTATTTGATGTCTTATGTGAGAGTGTTCCTGAACAGCTACAAGCAAGCTTTTTCAACATAGTGTGGTTTCCTTGAATGAATGTTATGGATATCATGTTGCGGCTGTAGAGAAACGTTTGATAAGACATAAATGAAATGCTCATAAAGAGCCACTGGTTTCATCAGAACGTTCTTTCTGGATATGGAAGTGATAGCCATTCTGTAGGCATAATGAAGTGTTTGAAGAGCCTTATACGAAGACATTCCCAAGGCGCCAGAAGTAATCTGGCTTCACCACAGTGTTCTTTCAGTGAACGAGTGTTATAGCTAGTCTGTCATGCCTGTAGTGAAATGTTTAATAAGTCTTATATGAAGAGGTTTCAAACAGCCGCCAGCAAGCCGGGTTTAGCACAGTGTCCTTTAACTGTAAGTAAGTGAGAGCCATTCTGTATGGCATATACTTAAATGTTAGAGAGGTCTTATATGAAGATGTTCCTAAATAGAATCCAACAAGATGTGTTCAGGACAGAATAATTTCATCATAAGATAGTGACAGCCGTTTAGTATGGCATATACTGAAATGCTGAAAAGGACTGAAATGAAGATCTTCCTTAACAGTAAAACCAAGCCACTTTCACCATAGTGTTCTTTCATTGAATGGATGTAATAGATATTCTGTCATGCCTGTAGTTAAATGTTCAATAGGTCTTACATAAAAATACTCCTAATAATCTACCTGAAAGCTATTAAACACAACCTTCTTTCCTTGTAAGAAGGGTATGGCCATGCTGTATGCCATATACTGAAATGCTTGAAAAGCTTTATACGAAGATGTTCCTCAACAGTTACAAGAAAACTGCTTTCATCCCTGTGTTCGTTCAATGAGTGAATGTTTAGAGATTCTGTCATTCCCGCAAAGGAATGTTTAATAAGTCTTACATGAAGATGTTTCTAAACAGCTACAAGGAAATTTTTTTAAATATAGCGTTATTACATTGAATAAACATTAAAGATATCCTGTCATGACTGTAGCCAAATGTCTGATAAGACTTGAGCAAAATATTAATAAACAATTACTTGCAAGCTGGGTTCATCACAGTATTCTTTCCTGGCTATGGAGATGGTAGCCATTCTGTATGGCATAAAGTGATATGTTTGAAGAGCCTTCGATTTATATTCTTAAACAGCTAACAAGCAAGATGGTTTCTTCACAGTGTTCTTTCAGTGAATGAATGTTCTAGATATTGTCACATCTGTGGTGAAATATTTGATATATGATGTTCCTAAACAGCTACCTATAAACTGGATTCAGCATGTGTTCTTTCATTTTGTGAAAATGATAGTCGCTCTGTGTGGAATATACTTAAGTATTTGAAGTGTATTATGTGCAGATGTTCCTAAACAGTGAAAAGAAGATGGTTTTTGCACAATTTTCTTTCAGATAACAAATGTTATAGACATTGTCACATCTGTAGTCAAATGTTTGATATGATTTATGTGAAAATATCCCTAAACAGCTACCTGTTGGCTTGATTAAGCACAATGCTCTTTCATTGTAAGAAAGCGATAGCTGTTCCATGTGGCATATACTGAAATGTTTGAAATGTCATATGTGAAGATGTTCCTTAAGAGCTACTTGCTCGGTGTTTTCAAGACAATGTTCTTTCAGTGAATGAATGTTGTAGATAGTCTATCACACCCGTAGCGAAATGCTGGATAAGTTTTATGAAGATGTCCCTAAGTAGCTACAAGCAAAATGGTTTCACAACAGTGTTCTTACAGACATTGAAGGTTATAGATATTCTGTCATGCCTGTAGTGAAATGTTTGATAAGACTTGCATGAACACTTACATGAAGATGTTTCTAAACAGCCACAAGCAAGCTTTTTCAACACAGTATTTCATTGAATGGATGTAATAATCATCACATTGTGGCTGCAGAGAAACGTTTGATAAGACACACACAAAATGTTCATAAATAGCATGTGCCAGCTGGTTGCATCACAATGTTGTTTAATTTAATGGAAGTGATCATCATTCTGTATAGCATATGATGTGTTTGAATAGCCTTATATAAAGATATTCCTAAAAACTTATGAGCAATCTGGTTTCACCAGAGTGTGTTCCTCAGTGAATGAATCTTACAGAGATTCTGTCAGAGCAGTAGTGACATGTTTGGTGTTTTGTATGAAGAAACCCTAAATGGCTTCCTGCAAGATGAGTTCAACACAGTGTTATTTCATTTTAAGAAAATGATAGTCATTCTGTTTGGCATAAACGGAAATATTAGAAAAGCCTTATATCAAGAGGTTCCTAATTAGCTACCAGCAATCTGGCTTCACAATAGTGTTCTTTCATTGAATGGATGTAATAGATACTTTGTAGTGAAATGTATGATAAGTCTCTTATGAAAAGGTTCCTAAACAGCTGCCTGCAATCTGGCTTCAGCACATTATATCATTGTCTCAAAGTGATATTCATTCAGTATGTCTTATATGGAAACGCTTGAAAGGGTGAACATGAAGAAGTTTCTAAATATATACAAGCAAGATTGTTTCTCCACAGTTTTCTTTCAGTGACTGAATGTTATGTATAGTCTGTCACGACTATTGTAAAATGTTTGATGAGTCTTATGTAGAAACGTTCCTAGATAGCTATCTGTGAGCTCTATTTAGCACAGTGTTCTTTCATTGTAGGAAAATGATACCCATTCATTATGGCATATACTGAAATGTGAGAAATGTCTTAAATACAAATGTTCCTAATAATAGCTTCAAGATGCTTTCACCACAGAGTTCTTTCAGTGAAACAATATTGCAGATATTCTGTGACACTTGTAGTGAAGTGTTAGTTAAAACTTACTTGCAAGCTGGATTCAGCACAGTGTTTCTTTCATTGTTGGAAACTCATATTCAATCAGAACAGCAAATATTGAAATGGTTATAATGACTAATATGAAGATGATCCTTAATGGCTGCAAGTAAGATGGTTTCACCACAGTTTTCTCTCAGTGAACAAATGCTATATATATTCTGTCCCGCATGCAATGAAATGTTTGTTAAGTCTTATATGAACATGTTCCTAAACAGCTACCCGCAAACTGGGCTTAGAACAGTGTTCTCACACTGTTAGTAATTGATAGGTCATCTGTAGGGCATATGCTGAAATGTTTGAAATGTCTTATGTGAATATGCCCCTAAACAGCTGTAAGCACATTTGTTTCACCAGAGTCCCTTTAGTGTCTGAATCTTATGGATATTTTTCAAGTCTGTAGTGTAATTTTTTAAGTATTTTATGAAGTTCTTCCTAAACAGATACTAGGAAACAAGGGTTCAGCTCATCCTTCTTTCCTTGAGTGAATATTAAAATCATTCTGTCATGACCATAGCGCAATATTTGTTAAGACTTATAAAAAGATATTTCTAAAAGACAACTTTCCAGCTGGGTTCTTAACATTGTTCTTTCATTTTATGGAAGTGATAACCATTCTGGATGGAATACACTGAAACGTTTGAAAAGACTTGTATGAAGATACTCCTAAATAGCTACAAGCAATCTGGTTACACCACAGCGTTCTTTCATTTAATAAACTTTATATATAGTCTCCTATAGCTGTAGTGAAATGTTTTATATCATATATGAAAATGTTCCTACAGCTACCTGCAAGCTGGGATCAGCACACTGACTTTTCATTGTAATAAAGTGACAGTTACTTTGTATGGCATACACTGAAATGTCAGAAAAGACTTATATGAGTGTATTTCTAAAGAGATACAAGCAAGCTGGTTTCACAATAGTGATCTTTCATTGAATTAATGTAATAGATATTCTGTCGCACATGTTGTGAAATGTTCAATAAATCTTACATGAAAATGTTACTATAAGTCTACCTGAAAGCTGAGTTAAGTACAATGTTTTTTCATTTTCAGAAAGTATAGCTGTTCTCTATGGCTCATACTGAAATGCTAGAAAAGACTTACATGAAGATGTTCCTTAAAAGCTACAAGGAAGTTGGTTTCACCACAGCATTCTTTCAATGAGTGAATGTTATAGATATTCCATCATGCCCGTAGTGAAATGTTTGATAGGACTTATTTGAAGATTCCCCTAAACAGCTGCAAGCAAGGTGTTTTCACCACAGTGTTCATTCAGAAAATGAATGTTATACGTATTTCTGTCATGCCTCAAGAGAACTATTTGATGTCTTATGTGAGAGTGTTCCTGAACAGCTACAAGCAAGCTTTTTCAACATAGTGTGGTTTCCTTGAATGAATGTTATGGATATCATGTTGCGGCTGTAGAGAAACGTTTGATAAGACATAAATGAAATGCTCATAAAGAGCCACTGGTTTCATCAGAACGTTCTTTCTGGATATGGAAGTGATAGCCATTCTGTAGGCATAATGAAGTGTTTGAAGAGCCTTATACGAAGACATTCCCAAGGCGCCAGAAGTAATCTGGCTTCACCACAGTGTTCTTTCAGTGAACGAGTGTTATAGCTAGTCTGTCATGCCTGTAGTGAAATGTTTAATAAGTCTTATATGAAGAGGTTTCAAACAGCCGCCAGCAAGCCGGGTTTAGCACAGTGTCCTTTAACTGTAAGTAAGTGAGAGCCATTCTGTATGGCATATACTTAAATGTTAGAGAGGTCTTATATGAAGATGTTCCTAAATAGAATCCAACAAGATGTGTTCAGGACAGAATAATTTCATCATAAGATAGTGACAGCCGTTTAGTATGGCATATACTGAAATGCTGAAAAGGACTGAAATGAAGATCTTCCTTAACAGTAAAACCAAGCCACTTTCACCATAGTGTTCTTTCATTGAATGGATGTAATAGATATTCTGTCATGCCTGTAGTTAAATGTTCAATAGGTCTTACATAAAAATACTCCTAATAATCTACCTGAAAGCTATTAAACACAACCTTCTTTCCTTGTAAGAAGGGTATGGCCATGCTGTATGCCATATACTGAAATGCTTGAAAAGCTTTATACGAAGATGTTCCTCAACAGTTACAAGAAAACTGCTTTCATCCCTGTGTTCGTTCAATGAGTGAATGTTTAGAGATTCTGTCATTCCCGCAAAGGAATGTTTAATAAGTCTTACATGAAGATGTTTCTAAACAGCTACAAGGAAATTTTTTTAAATATAGCGTTATTACATTGAATAAACATTAAAGATATCCTGTCATGACTGTAGGCAAATGTCTGATAAGACTTGAGCAAAATATTAATAAACAATTACTTGCAAGCTGGGTTCATCACAGTATTCTTTCCTGGCTATGGAGATGGTAGCCATTCTGTATGGCATAAAGTGATATGTTTGAAGAGCCTTCGATTTATATTCTTAAACAGCTAACAAGCAAGATGGTTTCTTCACAGTGTTCTTTCAGTGAATGAATGTTCTAGATATTGTCACATCTGTGGTGAAATATTTGATATATGATGTTCCTAAACAGCTACCTATAAACTGGATTCAGCATGTGTTCTTTCATTTTGTGAAAATGATAGTCGCTCTGTGTGGAATATACTTAAGTATTTGAAGTGTATTATGTGCAGATGTTCCTAAACAGTGAAAAGAAGATGGTTTTTGCATAATTTTCTTTCAGATGACAAATGTTATAGACATTGTCACATCTGTAGTCAAATGTTTGATATGATTTATGTGAAAATATCCCTAAACAGCTACCTGTTGGCTTGATTAAGCACAATGCTCTTTCATTGTAAGAAAGCGATAGCTGTTCCATGTGGCATATACTGAAATGTTTGAAATGTCATATGTGAAGATGTTCCTTAAGAGCTACTTGCTCGGTGTTTTCAAGACAATGTTCTTTCAGTGAATGAATGTTGTAGATAGTCTATCACACCCGTAGCGAAATGCTGGATAAGTTTTATGAAGATGTCCCTAAGTAGCTACAAGCAAAATGGTTTCACAACAGTGTTCTTACAGACATTGAAGGTTATAGATATTCTGTCATGCCTGTAGTGAAATGTTTGATAAGACTTGCATGAACACTTACATGAAGATGTTTCTAAACAGCCACAAGCAAGCTTTTTCAACACAGTATTTCATTGAATGGATGTAATAATCATCACATTGTGGCTGCAGAGAAACGTTTGATAAGACACACACAAAATGTTCATAAATAGCATGTGCCAGCTGGTTGCATCACAATGTTGTTTAATTTAATGGAAGTGATCATCATTCTGTATAGCATATGATGTGTTTGAATAGCCTTATATAAAGATATTCCTAAAAACTTATGAGCAATCTGGTTTGACCAGAGTGTGTTCCTCAGTGAATGAATCTTACAGAGATTCTGTCAGAGCAGTAGTGACATGTTTGGTGTTTTGTATGAAGAAACCCTAAATGGCTTCCTGCAAGATGAGTTCAACACAGTGTTATTTCATTTTAAGAAAATGATAGTCATTCTGTTTGGCATAAACGGAAATATTAGAAAAGCCTTATATCAAGAGGTTCCTAATTAGCTACCAGCAATCTGGCTTCACAATAGTGTTCTTTCATTGAATGGATGTAATAGATACTTTGTAGTGAAATGTATGATAAGTCTCTTATGAAAAGGTTCCTAAACAGCTGCCTGCAATCTGGCTTCAGCACATTATATCATTGTCTCAAAGTGATATTCATTCAGTATGTCTTATATGGAAACGCTTGAAAGGGTGAACATGAAGAAGTTTCTAAATATATACAAGCAAGATTGTTTCTCCACAGTTTTCTTTCAGTGACTGAATGTTATGTATAGTCTGTCACGACTATTGCAAAATGTTTGATGAGTCTTATGTAGAAACGTTCCTAGATAGCTATCTGTGAGCTCTATTTAGCACAGTGTTCTTTCATTGTAGGAAAATGATACCCATTCATTATGGCATATACTGAAATGTGAGAAATGTCTTAAATACAAATGTTCCTAATAATAGCTTCAAGATGCTTTCACCACAGAGTTCTTTCAGTGAAACAATATTGCAGATATTCTGTGACACTTGTAGTGAAGTGTTAGTTAAAACTTACTTGCAAGCTGGATTCAGCACAGTGTTTCTTTCATTGTTTGAAACTCATATTCAATCAGAACAGCAAATATTGAAATGGTTATAATGACTAATATGAAGATGATCCTTAATGGCTGCAAGTAAGATGGTTTCACCACAGTTTTCTCTCAGTGAACAAATGCTATATATATTCTGTCCCGCATGCAATGAAATGTTTGTTAAGTCTTATATGAACATGTTCCTAAACAGCTACCCGCAAACTGGGCTTAGAACAGTGTTCTCACACTGTTAGTAATTGATAGGTCATCTGTAGGGCATATGCTGAAATGTTTGAAATGTCTTATGTGAATATGCCCCTAAACAGCTGTAAGCACATTTGTTTCACCAGAGTCCCTTTAGTGTCTGAATCTTATGGATATTTTTCAAGTCTGTAGTGTAATTTTTTAAGTATTTTATGAAGTTCTTCCTAAACAGATACTAGGAAACAAGGGTTCAGCTCATCCTTCTTTCCTTGAGTGAATATTAAAATCATTCTGTCATGACCATAGCGCAATATTTGTTAAGACTTATAAAAAGATATTTCTAAAAGACAACTTTCCAGCTGGGTTCTTAACATTGTTCTTTCATTTTATGGAAGTGATAACCATTCTGGATGGAATACACTGAAACGTTTGAAAAGACTTGTATGAAGATACTCCTAAATAGCTACAAGCAATCTGGTTACACCACAGCGTTCTTTCATTTAATAAACTTTATATATAGTCTCCTATAGCTGTAGTGAAATGTTTTATATCATATATGAAAATGTTCCTACAGCTACCTGCAAGCTGGGATCAGCACACTGACTTTTCATTGTAATAAAGTGACAGTTACTTTGTATGGCATACACTGAAATGTCAGAAAAGACTTATATGAGTGTATTTCTAAAGAGATACAAGCAAGCTGGTTTCACAATAGTGATCTTTCATTGAATTAATGTAATAGATATTCTGTCGCACATGTTGTGAAATGTTCAATAAATCTTACATGAAAATGTTACTATAAGTCTACCTGAAAGCTGAGTTAAGTACAATGTTTTTTCATTTTCAGAAAGTATAGCTGTTCTCTATGGCTCATACTGAAATGCTAGAAAAGACTTACATGAAGATGTTCCTTAAAAGCTACAAGGAAGTTGGTTTCACCACAGCATTCTTTCAATGAGTGAATGTTATAGATATTCCATCATGCCCGTAGTGAAATGTTTGATAGGACTTATTTGAAGATTCCCCTAAACAGCTGCAAGCAAGGTGTTTTCACCACAGTGTTCATTCAGAAAATGAATGTTATACGTATTTCTGTCATGCCTCAAGAGAACTATTTGATGTCTTATGTGAGAGTGTTCCTGAACAGCTACAAGCAAGCTTTTTCAACATAGTGTGGTTTCCTTGAATGAATGTTATGGATATCATGTTGCGGCTGTAGAGAAACGTTTGATAAGACATAAATGAAATGCTCATAAAGAGCCACTGGTTTCATCAGAACGTTCTTTCTGGATATGGAAGTGATAGCCATTCTGTAGGCATAATGAAGTGTTTGAAGAGCCTTATACGAAGACATTCCCAAGGCGCCAGAAGTAATCTGGCTTCACCACAGTGTTCTTTCAGTGAACGAGTGTTATAGCTAGTCTGTCATGCCTGTAGTGAAATGTTTAATAAGTCTTATATGAAGAGGTTTCAAACAGCCGCCAGCAAGCCGGGTTTAGCACAGTGTCCTTTAACTGTAAGTAAGTGAGAGCCATTCTGTATGGCATATACTTAAATGTTAGAGAGGTCTTATATGAAGATGTTCCTAAATAGAATCCAACAAGATGTGTTCAGGACAGAATAATTTCATCATAAGATAGTGACAGCCGTTTAGTATGGCATATACTGAAATGCTGAAAAGGACTGAAATGAAGATCTTCCTTAACAGTAAAACCAAGCCACTTTCACCATAGTGTTCTTTCATTGAATGGATGTAATAGATATTCTGTCATGCCTGTAGTTAAATGTTCAATAGGTCTTACATAAAAATACTCCTAATAATCTACCTGAAAGCTATTAAACACAACCTTCTTTCCTTGTAAGAAGGGTATGGCCATGCTGTATGCCATATACTGAAATGCTTGAAAAGCTTTATACGAAGATGTTCCTCAACAGTTACAAGAAAACTGCTTTCATCCCTGTGTTCGTTCAATGAGTGAATGTTTAGAGATTCTGTCATTCCCGCAAAGGAATGTTTAATAAGTCTTACATGAAGATGTTTCTAAACAGCTACAAGGAAATTTTTTTAAATATAGCGTTATTACATTGAATAAACATTAAAGATATCCTGTCATGACTGTAGGCAAATGTCTGATAAGACTTGAGCAAAATATTAATAAACAATTACTTGCAAGCTGGGTTCATCACAGTATTCTTTCCTGGCTATGGAGATGGTAGCCATTCTGTATGGCATAAAGTGATATGTTTGAAGAGCCTTCGATTTATATTCTTAAACAGCTAACAAGCAAGATGGTTTCTTCACAGTGTTCTTTCAGTGAATGAATGTTCTAGATATTGTCACATCTGTGGTGAAATATTTGATATATGATGTTCCTAAACAGCTACCTATAAACTGGATTCAGCATGTGTTCTTTCATTTTGTGAAAATGATAGTCGCTCTGTGTGGAATATACTTAAGTATTTGAAGTGTATTATGTGCAGATGTTCCTAAACAGTGAAAAGAAGATGGTTTTTGCATAATTTTCTTTCAGATGACAAATGTTATAGACATTGTCACATCTGTAGTCAAATGTTTGATATGATTTATGTGAAAATATCCCTAAACAGCTACCTGTTGGCTTGATTAAGCACAATGCTCTTTCATTGTAAGAAAGCGATAGCTGTTCCATGTGGCATATACTGAAATGTTTGAAATGTCATATGTGAAGATGTTCCTTAAGAGCTACTTGCTCGGTGTTTTCAAGACAATGTTCTTTCAGTGAATGAATGTTGTAGATAGTCTATCACACCCGTAGCGAAATGCTGGATAAGTTTTATGAAGATGTCCCTAAGTAGCTACAAGCAAAATGGTTTCACAACAGTGTTCTTACAGACATTGAAGGTTATAGATATTCTGTCATGCCTGTAGTGAAATGTTTGATAAGACTTGCATGAACACTTACATGAAGATGTTTCTAAACAGCCACAAGCAAGCTTTTTCAACACAGTATTTCATTGAATGGATGTAATAATCATCACATTGTGGCTGCAGAGAAACGTTTGATAAGACACACACAAAATGTTCATAAATAGCATGTGCCAGCTGGTTGCATCACAATGTTGTTTAATTTAATGGAAGTGATCATCATTCTGTATAGCATATGATGTGTTTGAATAGCCTTATATAAAGATATTCCTAAAAACTTATGAGCAATCTGGTTTGACCAGAGTGTGTTCCTCAGTGAATGAATCTTACAGAGATTCTGTCAGAGCAGTAGTGACATGTTTGGTGTTTTGTATGAAGAAACCCTAAATGGCTTCCTGCAAGATGAGTTCAACACAGTGTTATTTCATTTTAAGAAAATGATAGTCATTCTGTTTGGCATAAACGGAAATATTAGAAAAGCCTTATATCAAGAGGTTCCTAATTAGCTACCAGCAATCTGGCTTCACAATAGTGTTCTTTCATTGAATGGATGTAATAGATACTTTGTAGTGAAATGTATGATAAGTCTCTTATGAAAAGGTTCCTAAACAGCTGCCTGCAATCTGGCTTCAGCACATTATATCATTGTCTCAAAGTGATATTCATTCAGTATGTCTTATATGGAAACGCTTGAAAGGGTGAACATGAAGAAGTTTCTAAATATATACAAGCAAGATTGTTTCTCCACAGTTTTCTTTCAGTGACTGAATGTTATGTATAGTCTGTCACGACTATTGTAAAATGTTTGATGAGTCTTATGTAGAAACGTTCCTAGATAGCTATCTGTGAGCTCTATTTAGCACAGTGTTCTTTCATTGTAGGAAAATGATACCCATTCATTATGGCATATACTGAAATGTGAGAAATGTCTTAAATACAAATGTTCCTAATAATAGCTTCAAGATGCTTTCACCACAGAGTTCTTTCAGTGAAACAATATTGCAGATATTCTGTGACACTTGTAGTGAAGTGTTAGTTAAAACTTACTTGCAAGCTGGATTCAGCACAGTGTTTCTTTCATTGTTGGAAACTCATATTCAATCAGAACAGCAAATATTGAAATGGTTATAATGACTAATATGAAGATGATCCTTAATGGCTGCAAGTAAGATGGTTTCACCACAGTTTTCTCTCAGTGAACAAATGCTATATATATTCTGTCCCGCATGCAATGAAATGTTTGTTAAGTCTTATATGAACATGTTCCTAAACAGCTACCCGCAAACTGGGCTTAGAACAGTGTTCTCACACTGTTAGTAATTGATAGGTCATCTGTAGGGCATATGCTGAAATGTTTGAAATGTCTTATGTGAATATGCCCCTAAACAGCTGTAAGCACATTTGTTTCACCAGAGTCCCTTTAGTGTCTGAATCTTATGGATATTTTTCAAGTCTGTAGTGTAATTTTTTAAGTATTTTATGAAGTTCTTCCTAAACAGATACTAGGAAACAAGGGTTCAGCTCATCCTTCTTTCCTTGAGTGAATATTAAAATCATTCTGTCATGACCATAGCGCAATATTTGTTAAGACTTATAAAAAGATATTTCTAAAAGACAACTTTCCAGCTGGGTTCTTAACATTGTTCTTTCATTTTATGGAAGTGATAACCATTCTGGATGGAATACACTGAAACGTTTGAAAAGACTTGTATGAAGATACTCCTAAATAGCTACAAGCAATCTGGTTACACCACAGCGTTCTTTCATTTAATAAACTTTATATATAGTCTCCTATAGCTGTAGTGAAATGTTTTATATCATATATGAAAATGTTCCTACAGCTACCTGCAAGCTGGGATCAGCACACTGACTTTTCATTGTAATAAAGTGACAGTTACTTTGTATGGCATACACTGAAATGTCAGAAAAGACTTATATGAGTGTATTTCTAAAGAGATACAAGCAAGCTGGTTTCACAATAGTGATCTTTCATTGAATTAATGTAATAGATATTCTGTCGCACATGTTGTGAAATGTTCAATAAATCTTACATGAAAATGTTACTATAAGTCTACCTGAAAGCTGAGTTAAGTACAATGTTTTTTCATTTTCAGAAAGTATAGCTGTTCTCTATGGCTCATACTGAAATGCTACAAAAGACTTACATGAAGATGTTCCTTAAAAGCTACAAGGAAGTTGGTTTCACCACAGCATTCTTTCAATGAGTGAATGTTATAGATATTCCATCATGCCCGTAGTGAAATGTTTGATAGGACTTATTTGAAGATTCCCCTAAACAGCTGCAAGCAAGGTGTTTTCACCACAGTGTTCATTCAGAAAATGAATGTTATACGTATTTCTGTCATGCCTCAAGAGAACTATTTGATGTCTTATGTGAGAGTGTTCCTGAACAGCTACAAGCAAGCTTTTTCAACATAGTGTGGTTTCCTTGAATGAATGTTATGGATATCATGTTGCGGCTGTAGAGAAACGTTTGATAAGACATAAATGAAATGCTCATAAAGAGCCACTGGTTTCATCAGAACGTTCTTTCTGGATATGGAAGTGATAGCCATTCTGTAGGCATAATGAAGTGTTTGAAGAGCCTTATACGAAGACATTCCCAAGGCGCCAGAAGTAATCTGGCTTCACCACAGTGTTCTTTCAGTGAACGAGTGTTATAGCTAGTCTGTCATGCCTGTAGTGAAATGTTTAATAAGTCTTATATGAAGAGGTTTCAAACAGCCGCCAGCAAGCCGGGTTTAGCACAGTGTCCTTTAACTGTAAGTAAGTGAGAGCCATTCTGTATGGCATATACTTAAATGTTAGAGAGGTCTTATATGAAGATGTTCCTAAATAGAATCCAACAAGATGTGTTCAGGACAGAATAATTTCATCATAAGATAGTGACAGCCGTTTAGTATGGCATATACTGAAATGCTGAAAAGGACTGAAATGAAGATCTTCCTTAACAGTAAAACCAAGCCACTTTCACCATAGTGTTCTTTCATTGAATGGATGTAATAGATATTCTGTCATGCCTGTAGTTAAATGTTCAATAGGTCTTACATAAAAATACTCCTAATAATCTACCTGAAAGCTATTAAACACAACCTTCTTTCCTTGTAAGAAGGGTATGGCCATGCTGTATGCCATATACTGAAATGCTTGAAAAGCTTTATACGAAGATGTTCCTCAACAGTTACAAGAAAACTGCTTTCATCCCTGTGTTCGTTCAATGAGTGAATGTTTAGAGATTCTGTCATTCCCGCAAAGGAATGTTTAATAAGTCTTACATGAAGATGTTTCTAAACAGCTACAAGGAAATTTTTTTAAATATAGCGTTATTACATTGAATAAACATTAAAGATATCCTGTCATGACTGTAGGCAAATGTCTGATAAGACTTGAGCAAAATATTAATAAACAATTACTTGCAAGCTGGGTTCATCACAGTATTCTTTCCTGGCTATGGAGATGGTAGCCATTCTGTATGGCATAAAGTGATATGTTTGAAGAGCCTTCGATTTATATTCTTAAACAGCTAACAAGCAAGATGGTTTCTTCACAGTGTTCTTTCAGTGAATGAATGTTCTAGATATTGTCACATCTGTGGTGAAATATTTGATATATGATGTTCCTAAACAGCTACCTATAAACTGGATTCAGCATGTGTTCTTTCATTTTGTGAAAATGATAGTCGCTCTGTGTGGAATATACTTAAGTATTTGAAGTGTATTATGTGCAGATGTTCCTAAACAGTGAAAAGAAGATGGTTTTTGCATAATTTTCTTTCAGATGACAAATGTTATAGACATTGTCACATCTGTAGTCAAATGTTTGATATGATTTATGTGAAAATATCCCTAAACAGCTACCTGTTGGCTTGATTAAGCACAATGCTCTTTCATTGTAAGAAAGCGATAGCTGTTCCATGTGGCATATACTGAAATGTTTGAAATGTCATATGTGAAGATGTTCCTTAAGAGCTACTTGCTCGGTGTTTTCAAGACAATGTTCTTTCAGTGAATGAATGTTGTAGATAGTCTATCACACCCGTAGCGAAATGCTGGATAAGTTTTATGAAGATGTCCCTAAGTAGCTACAAGCAAAATGGTTTCACAACAGTGTTCTTACAGACATTGAAGGTTATAGATATTCTGTCATGCCTGTAGTGAAATGTTTGATAAGACTTGCATGAACACTTACATGAAGATGTTTCTAAACAGCCACAAGCAAGCTTTTTCAACACAGTATTTCATTGAATGGATGTAATAATCATCACATTGTGGCTGCAGAGAAACGTTTGATAAGACACACACAAAATGTTCATAAATAGCATGTGCCAGCTGGTTGCATCACAATGTTGTTTAATTTAATGGAAGTGATCATCATTCTGTATAGCATATGATGTGTTTGAATAGCCTTATATAAAGATATTCCTAAAAACTTATGAGCAATCTGGTTTGACCAGAGTGTGTTCCTCAGTGAATGAATCTTACAGAGATTCTGTCAGAGCAGTAGTGACATGTTTGGTGTTTTGTATGAAGAAACCCTAAATGGCTTCCTGCAAGATGAGTTCAACACAGTGTTATTTCATTTTAAGAAAATGATAGTCATTCTGTTTGGCATAAACGGAAATATTAGAAAAGCCTTATATCAAGAGGTTCCTAATTAGCTACCAGCAATCTGGCTTCACAATAGTGTTCTTTCATTGAATGGATGTAATAGATACTTTGTAGTGAAATGTATGATAAGTCTCTTATGAAAAGGTTCCTAAACAGCTGCCTGCAATCTGGCTTCAGCACATTATATCATTGTCTCAAAGTGATATTCATTCAGTATGTCTTATATGGAAACGCTTGAAAGGGTGAACATGAAGAAGTTTCTAAATATATACAAGCAAGATTGTTTCTCCACAGTTTTCTTTCAGTGACTGAATGTTATGTATAGTCTGTCACGACTATTGTAAAATGTTTGATGAGTCTTATGTAGAAACGTTCCTAGATAGCTATCTGTGAGCTCTATTTAGCACAGTGTTCTTTCATTGTAGGAAAATGATACCCATTCATTATGGCATATACTGAAATGTGAGAAATGTCTTAAATACAAATGTTCCTAATAATAGCTTCAAGATGCTTTCACCACAGAGTTCTTTCAGTGAAACAATATTGCAGATATTCTGTGACACTTGTAGTGAAGTGTTAGTTAAAACTTACTTGCAAGCTGGATTCAGCACAGTGTTTCTTTCATTGTTGGAAACTCATATTCAATCAGAACAGCAAATATTGAAATGGTTATAATGACTAATATGAAGATGATCCTTAATGGCTGCAAGTAAGATGGTTTCACCACAGTTTTCTCTCAGTGAACAAATGCTATATATATTCTGTCCCGCATGCAATGAAATGTTTGTTAAGTCTTATATGAACATGTTCCTAAACAGCTACCCGCAAACTGGGCTTAGAACAGTGTTCTCACACTGTTAGTAATTGATAGGTCATCTGTAGGGCATATGCTGAAATGTTTGAAATGTCTTATGTGAATATGCCCCTAAACAGCTGTAAGCACATTTGTTTCACCAGAGTCCCTTTAGTGTCTGAATCTTATGGATATTTTTCAAGTCTGTAGTGTAATTTTTTAAGTATTTTATGAAGTTCTTCCTAAACAGATACTAGGAAACAAGGGTTCAGCTCATCCTTCTTTCCTTGAGTGAATATTAAAATCATTCTGTCATGACCATAGCGCAATATTTGTTAAGACTTATAAAAAGATATTTCTAAAAGACAACTTTCCAGCTGGGTTCTTAACATTGTTCTTTCATTTTATGGAAGTGATAACCATTCTGGATGGAATACACTGAAACGTTTGAAAAGACTTGTATGAAGATACTCCTAAATAGCTACAAGCAATCTGGTTACACCACAGCGTTCTTTCATTTAATAAACTTTATATATAGTCTCCTATAGCTGTAGTGAAATGTTTTATATCATATATGAAAATGTTCCTACAGCTACCTGCAAGCTGGGATCAGCACACTGACTTTTCATTGTAATAAAGTGACAGTTACTTTGTATGGCATACACTGAAATGTCAGAAAAGACTTATATGAGTGTATTTCTAAAGAGATACAAGCAAGCTGGTTTCACAATAGTGATCTTTCATTGAATTAATGTAATAGATATTCTGTCGCACATGTTGTGAAATGTTCAATAAATCTTACATGAAAATGTTACTATAAGTCTACCTGAAAGCTGAGTTAAGTACAATGTTTTTTCATTTTCAGAAAGTATAGCTGTTCTCTATGGCTCATACTGAAATGCTAGAAAAGACTTACATGAAGATGTTCCTTAAAAGCTACAAGGAAGTTGGTTTCACCACAGCATTCTTTCAATGAGTGAATGTTATAGATATTCCATCATGCCCGTAGTGAAATGTTTGATAGGACTTATTTGAAGATTCCCCTAAACAGCTGCAAGCAAGGTGTTTTCACCACAGTGTTCATTCAGAAAATGAATGTTATACGTATTTCTGTCATGCCTCAAGAGAACTATTTGATGTCTTATGTGAGAGTGTTCCTGAACAGCTACAAGCAAGCTTTTTCAACATAGTGTGGTTTCCTTGAATGAATGTTATGGATATCATGTTGCGGCTGTAGAGAAACGTTTGATAAGACATAAATGAAATGCTCATAAAGAGCCACTGGTTTCATCAGAACGTTCTTTCTGGATATGGAAGTGATAGCCATTCTGTAGGCATAATGAAGTGTTTGAAGAGCCTTATACGAAGACATTCCCAAGGCGCCAGAAGTAATCTGGCTTCACCACAGTGTTCTTTCAGTGAACGAGTGTTATAGCTAGTCTGTCATGCCTGTAGTGAAATGTTTAATAAGTCTTATATGAAGAGGTTTCAAACAGCCGCCAGCAAGCCGGGTTTAGCACAGTGTCCTTTAACTGTAAGTAAGTGAGAGCCATTCTGTATGGCATATACTTAAATGTTAGAGAGGTCTTATATGAAGATGTTCCTAAATAGAATCCAACAAGATGTGTTCAGGACAGAATAATTTCATCATAAGATAGTGACAGCCGTTTAGTATGGCATATACTGAAATGCTGAAAAGGACTGAAATGAAGATCTTCCTTAACAGTAAAACCAAGCCACTTTCACCATAGTGTTCTTTCATTGAATGGATGTAATAGATATTCTGTCATGCCTGTAGTTAAATGTTCAATAGGTCTTACATAAAAATACTCCTAATAATCTACCTGAAAGCTATTAAACACAACCTTCTTTCCTTGTAAGAAGGGTATGGCCATGCTGTATGCCATATACTGAAATGCTTGAAAAGCTTTATACGAAGATGTTCCTCAACAGTTACAAGAAAACTGCTTTCATCCCTGTGTTCGTTCAATGAGTGAATGTTTAGAGATTCTGTCATTCCCGCAAAGGAATGTTTAATAAGTCTTACATGAAGATGTTTCTAAACAGCTACAAGGAAATTTTTTTAAATATAGCGTTATTACATTGAATAAACATTAAAGATATCCTGTCATGACTGTAGGCAAATGTCTGATAAGACTTGAGCAAAATATTAATAAACAATTACTTGCAAGCTGGGTTCATCACAGTATTCTTTCCTGGCTATGGAGATGGTAGCCATTCTGTATGGCATAAAGTGATATGTTTGAAGAGCCTTCGATTTATATTCTTAAACAGCTAACAAGCAAGATGGTTTCTTCACAGTGTTCTTTCAGTGAATGAATGTTCTAGATATTGTCACATCTGTGGTGAAATATTTGATATATGATGTTCCTAAACAGCTACCTATAAACTGGATTCAGCATGTGTTCTTTCATTTTGTGAAAATGATAGTCGCTCTGTGTGGAATATACTTAAGTATTTGAAGTGTATTATGTGCAGATGTTCCTAAACAGTGAAAAGAAGATGGTTTTTGCACAATTTTCTTTCAGATGACAAATGTTATAGACATTGTCACATCTGTAGTCAAATGTTTGATATGATTTATGTGAAAATATCCCTAAACAGCTACCTGTTGGCTTGATTAAGCACAATGCTCTTTCATTGTAAGAAAGCGATAGCTGTTCCATGTGGCATATACTGAAATGTTTGAAATGTCATATGTGAAGATGTTCCTTAAGAGCTACTTGCTCGGTGTTTTCAAGACAATGTTCTTTCAGTGAATGAATGTTGTAGATAGTCTATCACACCCGTAGCGAAATGCTGGATAAGTTTTATGAAGATGTCCCTAAGTAGCTACAAGCAAAATGGTTTCACAACAGTGTTCTTACAGACATTGAAGGTTATAGATATTCTGTCATGCCTGTAGTGAAATGTTTGATAAGACTTGCATGAACACTTACATGAAGATGTTTCTAAACAGCCACAAGCAAGCTTTTTCAACACAGTATTTCATTGAATGGATGTAATAATCATCACATTGTGGCTGCAGAGAAACGTTTGATAAGACACACACAAAATGTTCATAAATAGCATGTGCCAGCTGGTTGCATCACAATGTTGTTTAATTTAATGGAAGTGATCATCATTCTGTATAGCATATGATGTGTTTGAATAGCCTTATATAAAGATATTCCTAAAAACTTATGAGCAATCTGGTTTGACCAGAGTGTGTTCCTCAGTGAATGAATCTTACAGAGATTCTGTCAGAGCAGTAGTGACATGTTTGGTGTTTTGTATGAAGAAACCCTAAATGGCTTCCTGCAAGATGAGTTCAACACAGTGTTATTTCATTTTAAGAAAATGATAGTCATTCTGTTTGGCATAAACGGAAATATTAGAAAAGCCTTATATCAAGAGGTTCCTAATTAGCTACCAGCAATCTGGCTTCACAATAGTGTTCTTTCATTGAATGGATGTAATAGATACTTTGTAGTGAAATGTATGATAAGTCTCTTATGAAAAGGTTCCTAAACAGCTGCCTGCAATCTGGCTTCAGCACATTATATCATTGTCTCAAAGTGATATTCATTCAGTATGTCTTATATGGAAACGCTTGAAAGGGTGAACATGAAGAAGTTTCTAAATATATACAAGCAAGATTGTTTCTCCACAGTTTTCTTTCAGTGACTGAATGTTATGTATAGTCTGTCACGACTATTGTAAAATGTTTGATGAGTCTTATGTAGAAACGTTCCTAGATAGCTATCTGTGAGCTCTATTTAGCACAGTGTTCTTTCATTGTAGGAAAATGATACCCATTCATTATGGCATATACTGAAATGTGAGAAATGTCTTAAATACAAATGTTCCTAATAATAGCTTCAAGATGCTTTCACCACAGAGTTCTTTCAGTGAAACAATATTGCAGATATTCTGTGACACTTGTAGTGAAGTGTTAGTTAAAACTTACTTGCAAGCTGGATTCAGCACAGTGTTTCTTTCATTGTTGGAAACTCATATTCAATCAGAACAGCAAATATTGAAATGGTTATAATGACTAATATGAAGATGATCCTTAATGGCTGCAAGTAAGATGGTTTCACCACAGTTTTCTCTCAGTGAACAAATGCTATATATATTCTGTCCCGCATGCAATGAAATGTTTGTTAAGTCTTATATGAACATGTTCCTAAACAGCTACCCGCAAACTGGGCTTAGAACAGTGTTCTCACACTGTTAGTAATTGATAGGTCATCTGTAGGGCATATGCTGAAATGTTTGAAATGTCTTATGTGAATATGCCCCTAAACAGCTGTAAGCACATTTGTTTCACCAGAGTCCCTTTAGTGTCTGAATCTTATGGATATTTTTCAAGTCTGTAGTGTAATTTTTTAAGTATTTTATGAAGTTCTTCCTAAACAGATACTAGGAAACAAGGGTTCAGCTCATCCTTCTTTCCTTGAGTGAATATTAAAATCATTCTGTCATGACCATAGCGCAATATTTGTTAAGACTTATAAAAAGATATTTCTAAAAGACAACTTTCCAGCTGGGTTCTTAACATTGTTCTTTCATTTTATGGAAGTGATAACCATTCTGGATGGAATACACTGAAACGTTTGAAAAGACTTGTATGAAGATACTCCTAAATAGCTACAAGCAATCTGGTTACACCACAGCGTTCTTTCATTTAATAAACTTTATATATAGTCTCCTATAGCTGTAGTGAAATGTTTTATATCATATATGAAAATGTTCCTACAGCTACCTGCAAGCTGGGATCAGCACACTGACTTTTCATTGTAATAAAGTGACAGTTACTTTGTATGGCATACACTGAAATGTCAGAAAAGACTTATATGAGTGTATTTCTAAAGAGATACAAGCAAGCTGGTTTCACAATAGTGATCTTTCATTGAATTAATGTAATAGATATTCTGTCGCACATGTTGTGAAATGTTCAATAAATCTTACATGAAAATGTTACTATAAGTCTACCTGAAAGCTGAGTTAAGTACAATGTTTTTTCATTTTCAGAAAGTATAGCTGTTCTCTATGGCTCATACTGAAATGCTAGAAAAGACTTACATGAAGATGTTCCTTAAAAGCTACAAGGAAGTTGGTTTCACCACAGCATTCTTTCAATGAGTGAATGTTATAGATATTCCATCATGCCCGTAGTGAAATGTTTGATAGGACTTATTTGAAGATTCCCCTAAACAGCTGCAAGCAAGGTGTTTTCACCACAGTGTTCATTCAGAAAATGAATGTTATACGTATTTCTGTCATGCCTCAAGAGAACTATTTGATGTCTTATGTGAGAGTGTTCCTGAACAGCTACAAGCAAGCTTTTTCAACATAGTGTGGTTTCCTTGAATGAATGTTATGGATATCATGTTGCGGCTGTAGAGAAACGTTTGATAAGACATAAATGAAATGCTCATAAAGAGCCACTGGTTTCATCAGAACGTTCTTTCTGGATATGGAAGTGATAGCCATTCTGTAGGCATAATGAAGTGTTTGAAGAGCCTTATACGAAGACATTCCCAAGGCGCCAGAAGTAATCTGGCTTCACCACAGTGTTCTTTCAGTGAACGAGTGTTATAGCTAGTCTGTCATGCCTGTAGTGAAATGTTTAATAAGTCTTATATGAAGAGGTTTCAAACAGCCGCCAGCAAGCCGGGTTTAGCACAGTGTCCTTTAACTGTAAGTAAGTGAGAGCCATTCTGTATGGCATATACTTAAATGTTAGAGAGGTCTTATATGAAGATGTTCCTAAATAGAATCCAACAAGATGTGTTCAGGACAGAATAATTTCATCATAAGATAGTGACAGCCGTTTAGTATGGCATATACTGAAATGCTGAAAAGGACTGAAATGAAGATCTTCCTTAACAGTAAAACCAAGCCACTTTCACCATAGTGTTCTTTCATTGAATGGATGTAATAGATATTCTGTCATGCCTGTAGTTAAATGTTCAATAGGTCTTACATAAAAATACTCCTAATAATCTACCTGAAAGCTATTAAACACAACCTTCTTTCCTTGTAAGAAGGGTATGGCCATGCTGTATGCCATATACTGAAATGCTTGAAAAGCTTTATACGAAGATGTTCCTCAACAGTTACAAGAAAACTGCTTTCATCCCTGTGTTCGTTCAATGAGTGAATGTTTAGAGATTCTGTCATTCCCGCAAAGGAATGTTTAATAAGTCTTACATGAAGATGTTTCTAAACAGCTACAAGGAAATTTTTTTAAATATAGCGTTATTACATTGAATAAACATTAAAGATATCCTGTCATGACTGTAGGCAAATGTCTGATAAGACTTGAGCAAAATATTAATAAACAATTACTTGCAAGCTGGGTTCATCACAGTATTCTTTCCTGGCTATGGAGATGGTAGCCATTCTGTATGGCATAAAGTGATATGTTTGAAGAGCCTTCGATTTATATTCTTAAACAGCTAACAAGCAAGATGGTTTCTTCACAGTGTTCTTTCAGTGAATGAATGTTCTAGATATTGTCACATCTGTGGTGAAATATTTGATATATGATGTTCCTAAACAGCTACCTATAAACTGGATTCAGCATGTGTTCTTTCATTTTGTGAAAATGATAGTCGCTCTGTGTGGAATATACTTAAGTATTTGAAGTGTATTATGTGCAGATGTTCCTAAACAGTGAAAAGAAGATGGTTTTTGCACAATTTTCTTTCAGATGACAAATGTTATAGACATTGTCACATCTGTAGTCAAATGTTTGATATGATTTATGTGAAAATATCCCTAAACAGCTACCTGTTGGCTTGATTAAGCACAATGCTCTTTCATTGTAAGAAAGCGATAGCTGTTCCATGTGGCATATACTGAAATGTTTGAAATGTCATATGTGAAGATGTTCCTTAAGAGCTACTTGCTCGGTGTTTTCAAGACAATGTTCTTTCAGTGAATGAATGTTGTAGATAGTCTATCACACCCGTAGCGAAATGCTGGATAAGTTTTATGAAGATGTCCCTAAGTAGCTACAAGCAAAATGGTTTCACAACAGTGTTCTTACAGACATTGAAGGTTATAGATATTCTGTCATGCCTGTAGTGAAATGTTTGATAAGACTTGCATGAACACTTACATGAAGATGTTTCTAAACAGCCACAAGCAAGCTTTTTCAACACAGTATTTCATTGAATGGATGTAATAATCATCACATTGTGGCTGCAGAGAAACGTTTGATAAGACACACACAAAATGTTCATAAATAGCATGTGCCAGCTGGTTGCATCACAATGTTGTTTAATTTAATGGAAGTGATCATCATTCTGTATAGCATATGATGTGTTTGAATAGCCTTATATAAAGATATTCCTAAAAACTTATGAGCAATCTGGTTTGACCAGAGTGTGTTCCTCAGTGAATGAATCTTACAGAGATTCTGTCAGAGCAGTAGTGACATGTTTGGTGTTTTGTATGAAGAAACCCTAAATGGCTTCCTGCAAGATGAGTTCAACACAGTGTTATTTCATTTTAAGAAAATGATAGTCATTCTGTTTGGCATAAACGGAAATATTAGAAAAGCCTTATATCAAGATGTTCCTAATTAGCTACCAGCAATCTGGCTTCACAATAGTGTTCTTTCATTGAATGGATGTAATAGATACTTTGTAGTGAAATGTATGATAAGTCTCTTAGGAAAAGGTTCCTAAACAGCTGCCTGCAATCTGGCTTCAGCACATTATATCATTGTCTCAAAGTGATATTCATTCAGTATGTCTTATATGGAAACGCTTGAAAGGGTGAACATGAAGAAGTTTCTAAATATATACAAGCAAGATTGTTTCTCCACAGTTTTCTTTCAGTGACTGAATGTTATGTATAGTCTGTCACGACTATTGTAAAATGTTTGATGAGTCTTATGTAGAAACGTTCCTAGATAGCTATCTGTGAGCTCTATTTAGCACAGTGTTCTTTCATTGTAGGAAAATGATACCCATTCATTATGGCATATACTGAAATGTGAGAAATGTCTTAAATACAAATGTTCCTAATAATAGCTTCAAGATGCTTTCACCACAGAGTTCTTTCAGTGAAACAATATTGCAGATATTCTGTGACACTTGTAGTGAAGTGTTAGTTAAAACTTACTTGCAAGCTGGATTCAGCACAGTGTTTCTTTCATTGTTTGAAACTCATATTCAATCAGAACAGCAAATATTGAAATGGTTATAATGACTAATATGAAGATGATCCTTAATGGCTGCAAGTAAGATGGTTTCACCACAGTTTTCTCTCAGTGAACAAATGCTATATATATTCTGTCCCGCATGCAATGAAATGTTTGTTAAGTCTTATATGAACATGTTCCTAAACAGCTACCCGCAAACTGGGCTTAGAACAGTGTTCTCACACTGTTAGTAATTGATAGGTCATCTGTAGGGCATATGCTGAAATGTTTGAAATGTCTTATGTGAATATGCCCCTAAACAGCTGTAAGCACATTTGTTTCACCAGAGTCCCTTTAGTGTCTGAATCTTATGGATATTTTTCAAGTCTGTAGTGTAATTTTTTAAGTATTTTATGAAGTTCTTCCTAAACAGATACTAGGAAACAAGGGTTCAGCTCATCCTTCTTTCCTTGAGTGAATATTAAAATCATTCTGTCATGACCATAGCGCAATATTTGTTAAGACTTATAAAAAGATATTTCTAAAAGACAACTTTCCAGCTGGGTTCTTAACATTGTTCTTTCATTTTATGGAAGTGATAACCATTCTGGATGGAATACACTGAAACGTTTGAAAAGACTTGTATGAAGATACTCCTAAATAGCTACAAGCAATCTGGTTACACCACAGCGTTCTTTCATTTAATAAACTTTATATATAGTCTCCTATAGCTGTAGTGAAATGTTTTATATCATATATGAAAATGTTCCTACAGCTACCTGCAAGCTGGGATCAGCACACTGACTTTTCATTGTAATAAAGTGACAGTTACTTTGTATGGCATACACTGAAATGTCAGAAAAGACTTATATGAGTGTATTTCTAAAGAGATACAAGCAAGCTGGTTTCACAATAGTGATCTTTCATTGAATTAATGTAATAGATATTCTGTCGCACATGTTGTGAAATGTTCAATAAATCTTACATGAAAATGTTACTATAAGTCTACCTGAAAGCTGAGTTAAGTACAATGTTTTTTCATTTTAAGAAAGTATAGCTGTTCTCTATGGCTCATACCGAAATGCTAGAAAAGACTTACATGAAGATGTTCCTTAAAAGCTACAAGGAAGTTGGTTTCACCACAGCATTCTTTCAATGAGTGAATGTTATAGATATTCCATCATGCCCGTAGTGAAATGTTTGATAGGACTTATTTGAAGATTCCCCTAAACAGCTGCAAGCAAGGTGTTTTCACCACAGTGTTCATTCAGAAAATGAATGTTATACGTATTTCTGTCATGCCTCAAGAGAACTATTTGATGTCTTATGTGAGAGTGTTCCTGAACAGCTACAAGCAAGCTTTTTCAACATAGTGTGGTTTCCTTGAATGAATGTTATGGATATCATGTTGCGGCTGTAGAGAAACGTTTGATAAGACATAAATGAAATGCTCATAAAGAGCCACTGGTTTCATCAGAACGTTCTTTCTGGATATGGAAGTGATAGCCATTCTGTAGGCATAATGAAGTGTTTGAAGAGCCTTATACGAAGACATTCCCAAGGCGCCAGAAGTAATCTGGCTTCACCACAGTGTTCTTTCAGTGAACGAGTGTTATAGCTAGTCTGTCATGCCTGTAGTGAAATGTTTAATAAGTCTTATATGAAGAGGTTTCAAACAGCCGCCAGCAAGCCGGGTTTAGCACAGTGTCCTTTAACTGTAAGTAAGTGAGAGCCATTCTGTATGGCATATACTTAAATGTTAGAGAGGTCTTATATGAAGATGTTCCTAAATAGAATCCAACAAGATGTGTTCAGGACAGAATAATTTCATCATAAGATAGTGACAGCCGTTTAGTATGGCATATACTGAAATGCTGAAAAGGACTGAAATGAAGATCTTCCTTAACAGTAAAACCAAGCCACTTTCACCATAGTGTTCTTTCATTGAATGGATGTAATAGATATTCTGTCATGCCTGTAGTTAAATGTTCAATAGGTCTTACATAAAAATACTCCTAATAATCTACCTGAAAGCTATTAAACACAACCTTCTTTCCTTGTAAGAAGGGTATGGCCATGCTGTATGCCATATACTGAAATGCTTGAAAAGCTTTATACGAAGATGTTCCTCAACAGTTACAAGAAAACTGCTTTCATCCCTGTGTTCGTTCAATGAGTGAATGTTTAGAGATTCTGTCATTCCCGCAAAGGAATGTTTAATAAGTCTTACATGAAGATGTTTCTAAACAGCTACAAGGAAATTTTTTTAAATATAGCGTTATTACATTGAATAAACATTAAAGATATCCTGTCATGACTGTAGGCAAATGTCTGATAAGACTTGAGCAAAATATTAATAAACAATTACTTGCAAGCTGGGTTCATCACAGTATTCTTTCCTGGCTATGGAGATGGTAGCCATTCTGTATGGCATAAAGTGATATGTTTGAAGAGCCTTCGATTTATATTCTTAAACAGCTAACAAGCAAGATGGTTTCTTCACAGTGTTCTTTCAGTGAATGAATGTTCTAGATATTGTCACATCTGTGGTGAAATATTTGATATATGATGTTCCTAAACAGCTACCTATAAACTGGATTCAGCATGTGTTCTTTCATTTTGTGAAAATGATAGTCGCTCTGTGTGGAATATACTTAAGTATTTGAAGTGTATTATGTGCAGATGTTCCTAAACAGTGAAAAGAAGATGGTTTTTGCACAATTTTCTTTCAGATGACAAATGTTATAGACATTGTCACATCTGTAGTCAAATGTTTGATATGATTTATGTGAAAATATCCCTAAACAGCTACCTGTTGGCTTGATTAAGCACAATGCTCTTTCATTGTAAGAAAGCGATAGCTGTTCCATGTGGCATATACTGAAATGTTTGAAATGTCATATGTGAAGATGTTCCTTAAGAGCTACTTGCTCGGTGTTTTCAAGACAATGTTCTTTCAGTGAATGAATGTTGTAGATAGTCTATCACACCCGTAGCGAAATGCTGGATAAGTTTTATGAAGATGTCCCTAAGTAGCTACAAGCAAAATGGTTTCACAACAGTGTTCTTACAGACATTGAAGGTTATAGATATTCTGTCATGCCTGTAGTGAAATGTTTGATAAGACTTGCATGAACACTTACATGAAGATGTTTCTAAACAGCCACAAGCAAGCTTTTTCAACACAGTATTTCATTGAATGGATGTAATAATCATCACATTGTGGCTGCAGAGAAACGTTTGATAAGACACACACAAAATGTTCATAAATAGCATGTGCCAGCTGGTTGCATCACAATGTTGTTTAATTTAATGGAAGTGATCATCATTCTGTATAGCATATGATGTGTTTGAATAGCCTTATATAAAGATATTCCTAAAAACTTATGAGCAATCTGGTTTGACCAGAGTGTGTTCCTCAGTGAATGAATCTTACAGAGATTCTGTCAGAGCAGTAGTGACATGTTTGGTGTTTTGTATGAAGAAACCCTAAATGGCTTCCTGCAAGATGAGTTCAACACAGTGTTATTTCATTTTAAGAAAATGATAGTCATTCTGTTTGGCATAAACGGAAATATTAGAAAAGCCTTATATCAAGAGGTTCCTAATTAGCTACCAGCAATCTGGCTTCACAATAGTGTTCTTTCATTGAATGGATGTAATAGATACTTTGTAGTGAAATGTATGATAAGTCTCTTATGAAAAGGTTCCTAAACAGCTGCCTGCAATCTGGCTTCAGCACATTATATCATTGTCTCAAAGTGATATTCATTCAGTATGTCTTATATGGAAACGCTTGAAAGGGTGAACATGAAGAAGTTTCTAAATATATACAAGCAAGATTGTTTCTCCACAGTTTTCTTTCAGTGACTGAATGTTATGTATAGTCTGTCACGACTATTGTAAAATGTTTGATGAGTCTTATGTAGAAACGTTCCTAGATAGCTATCTGTGAGCTCTATTTAGCACAGTGTTCTTTCATTGTAGGAAAATGATACCCATTCATTATGGCATATACTGAAATGTGAGAAATGTCTTAAATACAAATGTTCCTAATAATAGCTTCAAGATGCTTTCACCACAGAGTTCTTTCAGTGAAACAATATTGCAGATATTCTGTGACACTTGTAGTGAAGTGTTAGTTAAAACTTACTTGCAAGCTGGATTCAGCACAGTGTTTCTTTCATTGTTGGAAACTCATATTCAATCAGAACAGCAAATATTGAAATGGTTATAATGACTAATATGAAGATGATCCTTAATGGCTGCAAGTAAGATGGTTTCACCACAGTTTTCTCTCAGTGAACAAATGCTATATATATTCTGTCCCGCATGCAATGAAATGTTTGTTAAGTCTTATATGAACATGTTCCTAAACAGCTACCCGCAAACTGGGCTTAGAACAGTGTTCTCACACTGTTAGTAATTGATAGGTCATCTGTAGGGCATATGCTGAAATGTTTGAAATGTCTTATGTGAATATGCCCCTAAACAGCTGTAAGCACATTTGTTTCACCAGAGTCCCTTTAGTGTCTGAATCTTATGGATATTTTTCAAGTCTGTAGTGTAATTTTTTAAGTATTTTATGAAGTTCTTCCTAAACAGATACTAGGAAACAAGGGTTCAGCTCATCCTTCTTTCCTTGAGTGAATATTAAAATCATTCTGTCATGACCATAGCGCAATATTTGTTAAGACTTATAAAAAGATATTTCTAAAAGACAACTTTCCAGCTGGGTTCTTAACATTGTTCTTTCATTTTATGGAAGTGATAACCATTCTGGATGGAATACACTGAAACGTTTGAAAAGACTTGTATGAAGATACTCCTAAATAGCTACAAGCAATCTGGTTACACCACAGCGTTCTTTCATTTAATAAACTTTATATATAGTCTCCTATAGCTGTAGTGAAATGTTTTATATCATATATGAAAATGTTCCTACAGCTACCTGCAAGCTGGGATCAGCACACTGACTTTTCATTGTAATAAAGTGACAGTTACTTTGTATGGCATACACTGAAATGTCAGAAAAGACTTATATGAGTGTATTTCTAAAGAGATACAAGCAAGCTGGTTTCACAATAGTGATCTTTCATTGAATTAATGTAATAGATATTCTGTCGCACATGTTGTGAAATGTTCAATAAATCTTACATGAAAATGTTACTATAAGTCTACCTGAAAGCTGAGTTAAGTACAATGTTTTTTCATTTTCAGAAAGTATAGCTGTTCTCTATGGCTCATACTGAAATGCTACAAAAGACTTACATGAAGATGTTCCTTAAAAGCTACAAGGAAGTTGGTTTCACCACAGCATTCTTTCAATGAGTGAATGTTATAGATATTCCATCATGCCCGTAGTGAAATGTTTGATAGGACTTATTTGAAGATTCCCCTAAAGAGCTGCAAGCAAGGTGTTTTCACCACAGTGTTCATTCAGAAAATGAATGTTATACGTATTTCTGTCATGCCTCAAGAGAACTATTTGATGTCTTATGTGAGAGTGTTCCTGAACAGCTACAAGCAAGCTTTTTCAACATAGTGTGGTTTCCTTGAATGAATGTTATGGATATCATGTTGCGGCTGTAGAGAAACGTTTGATAAGACATAAATGAAATGCTCATAAAGAGCCACTGGTTTCATCAGAACGTTCTTTCTGGATATGGAAGTGATAGCCATTCTGTAGGCATAATGAAGTGTTTGAAGAGCCTTATACGAAGACATTCCCAAGGCGCCAGAAGTAATCTGGCTTCACCACAGTGTTCTTTCAGTGAACGAGTGTTATAGCTAGTCTGTCATGCCTGTAGTGAAATGTTTAATAAGTCTTATATGAAGAGGTTTCAAACAGCCGCCAGCAAGCCGGGTTTAGCACAGTGTCCTTTAACTGTAAGTAAGTGAGAGCCATTCTGTATGGCATATACTTAAATGTTAGAGAGGTCTTATATGAAGATGTTCCTAAATAGAATCCAACAAGATGTGTTCAGGACAGAATAATTTCATCATAAGATAGTGACAGCCGTTTAGTATGGCATATACTGAAATGCTGAAAAGGACTGAAATGAAGATCTTCCTTAACAGTAAAACCAAGCCACTTTCACCATAGTGTTCTTTCATTGAATGGATGTAATAGATATTCTGTCATGCCTGTAGTTAAATGTTCAATAGGTCTTACATAAAAATACTCCTAATAATCTACCTGAAAGCTATTAAACACAACCTTCTTTCCTTGTAAGAAGGGTATGGCCATGCTGTATGCCATATACTGAAATGCTTGAAAAGCTTTATACGAAGATGTTCCTCAACAGTTACAAGAAAACTGCTTTCATCCCTGTGTTCGTTCAATGAGTGAATGTTTAGAGATTCTGTCATTCCCGCAAAGGAATGTTTAATAAGTCTTACATGAAGATGTTTCTAAACAGCTACAAGGAAATTTTTTTAAATATAGCGTTATTACATTGAATAAACATTAAAGATATCCTGTCATGACTGTAGGCAAATGTCTGATAAGACTTGAGCAAAATATTAATAAACAATTACTTGCAAGCTGGGTTCATCACAGTATTCTTTCCTGGCTATGGAGATGGTAGCCATTCTGTATGGCATAAAGTGATATGTTTGAAGAGCCTTCGATTTATATTCTTAAACAGCTAACAAGCAAGATGGTTTCTTCACAGTGTTCTTTCAGTGAATGAATGTTCTAGATATTGTCACATCTGTGGTGAAATATTTGATATATGATGTTCCTAAACAGCTACCTATAAACTGGATTCAGCATGTGTTCTTTCATTTTGTGAAAATGATAGTCGCTCTGTGTGGAATATACTTAAGTATTTGAAGTGTATTATGTGCAGATGTTCCTAAACAGTGAAAAGAAGATGGTTTTTGCACAATTTTCTTTCAGATGACAAATGTTATAGACATTGTCACATCTGTAGTCAAATGTTTGATATGATTTATGTGAAAATATCCCTAAACAGCTACCTGTTGGCTTGATTAAGCACAATGCTCTTTCATTGTAAGAAAGCGATAGCTGTTCCATGTGGCATATACTGAAATGTTTGAAATGTCATATGTGAAGATGTTCCTTAAGAGCTACTTGCTCGGTGTTTTCAAGACAATGTTCTTTCAGTGAATGAATGTTGTAGATAGTCTATCACACCCGTAGCGAAATGCTGGATAAGTTTTATGAAGATGTCCCTAAGTAGCTACAAGCAAAATGGTTTCACAACAGTGTTCTTACAGACATTGAAGGTTATAGATATTCTGTCATGCCTGTAGTGAAATGTTTGATAAGACTTGCATGAACACTTACATGAAGATGTTTCTAAACAGCCACAAGCAAGCTTTTTCAACACAGTATTTCATTGAATGGATGTAATAATCATCACATTGTGGCTGCAGAGAAACGTTTGATAAGACACACACAAAATGTTCATAAATAGCATGTGCCAGCTGGTTGCATCACAATGTTGTTTAATTTAATGGAAGTGATCATCATTCTGTATAGCATATGATGTGTTTGAATAGCCTTATATAAAGATATTCCTAAAAACTTATGAGCAATCTGGTTTGACCAGAGTGTGTTCCTCAGTGAATGAATCTTACAGAGATTCTGTCAGAGCAGTAGTGACATGTTTGGTGTTTTGTATGAAGAAACCCTAAATGGCTTCCTGCAAGATGAGTTCAACACAGTGTTATTTCATTTTAAGAAAATGATAGTCATTCTGTTTGGCATAAACGGAAATATTAGAAAAGCCTTATATCAAGAGGTTCCTAATTAGCTACCAGCAATCTGGCTTCACAATAGTGTTCTTTCATTGAATGGATGTAATAGATACTTTGTAGTGAAATGTATGATAAGTCTCTTATGAAAAGGTTCCTAAACAGCTGCCTGCAATCTGGCTTCAGCACATTATATCATTGTCTCAAAGTGATATTCATTCAGTATGTCTTATATGGAAACGCTTGAAAGGGTGAACATGAAGAAGTTTCTAAATATATACAAGCAAGATTGTTTCTCCACAGTTTTCTTTCAGTGACTGAATGTTATGTATAGTCTGTCACGACTATTGTAAAATGTTTGATAAGTCTTATGTAGAAACGTTCCTAGATAGCTATCTGTGAGCTCTATTTAGCACAGTGTTCTTTCATTGTAGGAAAATGATACCCATTCATTATGGCATATACTGAAATGTGAGAAATGTCTTAAATACAAATGTTCCTAATAATAGCTTCAAGATGCTTTCACCACAGAGTTCTTTCAGTGAAACAATATTGCAGATATTCTGTGACACTTGTAGTGAAGTGTTAGTTAAAACTTACTTGCAAGCTGGATTCAGCACAGTGTTTCTTTCATTGTTTGAAACTCATATTCAATCAGAACAGCAAATATTGAAATGGTTATAATGACTAATATGAAGATGATCCTTAATGGCTGCAAGTAAGATGGTTTCACCACAGTTTTCTCTCAGTGAACAAATGCTATATATATTCTGTCCCGCATGCAATGAAATGTTTGTTAAGTCTTATATGAACATGTTCCTAAACAGCTACCCGCAAACTGGGCTTAGAACAGTGTTCTCACACTGTTAGTAATTGATAGGTCATCTGTAGGGCATATGCTGAAATGTTTGAAATGTCTTATGTGAATATGCCCCTAAACAGCTGTAAGCACATTTGTTTCACCAGAGTCCCTTTAGTGTCTGAATCTTATGGATATTTTTCAAGTCTGTAGTGTAATTTTTTAAGTATTTTATGAAGTTCTTCCTAAACAGATACTAGGAAACAAGGGTTCAGCTCATCCTTCTTTCCTTGAGTGAATATTAAAATCATTCTGTCATGACCATAGCGCAATATTTGTTAAGACTTATAAAAAGATATTTCTAAAAGACAACTTTCCAGCTGGGTTCTTAACATTGTTCTTTCATTTTATGGAAGTGATAACCATTCTGGATGGAATACACTGAAACGTTTGAAAAGACTTGTATGAAGATACTCCTAAATAGCTACAAGCAATCTGGTTACACCACAGCGTTCTTTCATTTAATAAACTTTATATATAGTCTCCTATAGCTGTAGTGAAATGTTTTATATCATATATGAAAATGTTCCTACAGCTACCTGCAAGCTGGGATCAGCACACTGACTTTTCATTGTAATAAAGTGACAGTTACTTTGTATGGCATACACTGAAATGTCAGAAAAGACTTATATGAGTGTATTTCTAAAGAGATACAAGCAAGCTGGTTTCACAATAGTGATCTTTCATTGAATTAATGTAATAGATATTCTGTCGCACATGTTGTGAAATGTTCAATAAATCTTACATGAAAATGTTACTATAAGTCTACCTGAAAGCTGAGTTAAGTACAATGTTTTTTCATTTTCAGAAAGTATAGCTGTTCTCTATGGCTCATACTGAAATGCTACAAAAGACTTACATGAAGATGTTCCTTAAAAGCTACAAGGAAGTTGGTTTCACCACAGCATTCTTTCAATGAGTGAATGTTATAGATATTCCATCATGCCCGTAGTGAAATGTTTGATAGGACTTATTTGAAGATTCCCCTAAACAGCTGCAAGCAAGGTGTTTTCACCACAGTGTTCATTCAGAAAATGAATGTTATACGTATTTCTGTCATGCCTCAAGAGAACTATTTGATGTCTTATGTGAGAGTGTTCCTGAACAGCTACAAGCAAGCTTTTTCAACATAGTGTGGTTTCCTTGAATGAATGTTATGGATATCATGTTGCGGCTGTAGAGAAACGTTTGATAAGACATAAATGAAATGCTCATAAAGAGCCACTGGTTTCATCAGAACGTTCTTTCTGGATATGGAAGTGATAGCCATTCTGTAGGCATAATGAAGTGTTTGAAGAGCCTTATACGAAGACATTCCCAAGGCGCCAGAAGTAATCTGGCTTCACCACAGTGTTCTTTCAGTGAACGAGTGTTATAGCTAGTCTGTCATGCCTGTAGTGAAATGTTTAATAAGTCTTATATGAAGAGGTTTCAAACAGCCGCCAGCAAGCCGGGTTTAGCACAGTGTCCTTTAACTGTAAGTAAGTGAGAGCCATTCTGTATGGCATATACTTAAATGTTAGAGAGGTCTTATATGAAGATGTTCCTAAATAGAATCCAACAAGATGTGTTCAGGACAGAATAATTTCATCATAAGATAGTGACAGCCGTTTAGTATGGCATATACTGAAATGCTGAAAAGGACTGAAATGATCTTCCTTAACAGTAAAACCAAGCCACTTTCACCATAGTGTTCTTTCATTGAATGGATGTAATAGATATTCTGTCATGCCTGTAGTTAAATGTTCAATAGGTCTTACATAAAAATACTCCTAATAATCTACCTGAAAGCTATTAAACACAACCTTCTTTCCTTGTAAGAAGGGTATGGCCATGCTGTATGCCATATACTGAAATGCTTGAAAAGCTTTATACGAAGATGTTCCTCAACAGTTACAAGAAAACTGCTTTCATCCCTGTGTTCGTTCAATGAGTGAATGTTTAGAGATTCTGTCATTCCCGCAAAGGAATGTTTAATAAGTCTTACATGAAGATGTTTCTAAACAGCTACAAGGAAATTTTTTTAAATATAGCGTTATTACATTGAATAAACATTAAAGATATCCTGTCATGACTGTAGGCAAATGTCTGATAAGACTTGAGCAAAATATTAATAAACAATTACTTGCAAGCTGGGTTCATCACAGTATTCTTTCCTGGCTATGGAGATGGTAGCCATTCTGTATGGCATAAAGTGATATGTTTGAAGAGCCTTCGATTTATATTCTTAAACAGCTAACAAGCAAGATGGTTTCTTCACAGTGTTCTTTCAGTGAATGAATGTTCTAGATATTGTCACATCTGTGGTGAAATATTTGATATATGATGTTCCTAAACAGCTACCTATAAACTGGATTCAGCATGTGTTCTTTCATTTTGTGAAAATGATAGTCGCTCTGTGTGGAATATACTTAAGTATTTGAAGTGTATTATGTGCAGATGTTCCTAAACAGTGAAAAGAAGATGGTTTTTGCACAATTTTCTTTCAGATAACAAATGTTATAGACATTGTCACATCTGTAGTCAAATGTTTGATATGATTTATGTGAAAATATCCCTAAACAGCTACCTGTTGGCTTGATTAAGCACAATGCTCTTTCATTGTAAGAAAGCGATAGCTGTTCCATGTGGCATATACTGAAATGTTTGAAATGTCATATGTGAAGATGTTCCTTAAGAGCTACTTGCTCGGTGTTTTCAAGACAATGTTCTTTCAGTGAATGAATGTTGTAGATAGTCTATCACACCCGTAGCGAAATGCTGGATAAGTTTTATGAAGATGTCCCTAAGTAGCTACAAGCAAAATGGTTTCACAACAGTGTTCTTACAGACATTGAAGGTTATAGATATTCTGTCATGCCTGTAGTGAAATGTTTGATAAGACTTGCATGAACACTTACATGAAGATGTTTCTAAACAGCCACAAGCAAGCTTTTTCAACACAGTATTTCATTGAATGGATGTAATAATCATCACATTGTGGCTGCAGAGAAACGTTTGATAAGACACACACAAAATGTTCATAAATAGCATGTGCCAGCTGGTTGCATCACAATGTTGTTTAATTTAATGGAAGTGATCATCATTCTGTATAGCATATGATGTGTTTGAATAGCCTTATATAAAGATATTCCTAAAAACTTATGAGCAATCTGGTTTGACCAGAGTGTGTTCCTCAGTGAATGAATCTTACAGAGATTCTGTCAGAGCAGTAGTGACATGTTTGGTGTTTTGTATGAAGAAACCCTAAATGGCTTCCTGCAAGATGAGTTCAACACAGTGTTATTTCATTTTAAGAAAATGATAGTCATTCTGTTTGGCATAAACGGAAATATTAGAAAAGCCTTATATCAAGAGGTTCCTAATTAGCTACCAGCAATCTGGCTTCACAATAGTGTTCTTTCATTGAATGGATGTAATAGATACTTTGTAGTGAAATGTATGATAAGTCTCTTATGAAAAGGTTCCTAAACAGCTGCCTGCAATCTGGCTTCAGCACATTATATCATTGTCTCAAAGTGATATTCATTCAGTATGTCTTATATGGAAACGCTTGAAAGGGTGAACATGAAGAAGTTTCTAAATATATACAAGCAAGATTGTTTCTCCACAGTTTTCTTTCAGTGACTGAATGTTATGTATAGTCTGTCACGACTATTGTAAAATGTTTGATGAGTCTTATGTAGAAACGTTCCTAGATAGCTATCTGTGAGCTCTATTTAGCACAGTGTTCTTTCATTGTAGGAAAATGATACCCATTCATTATGGCATATACTGAAATGTGAGAAATGTCTTAAATACAAATGTTCCTAATAATAGCTTCAAGATGCTTTCACCACAGAGTTCTTTCAGTGAAACAATATTGCAGATATTCTGTGACACTTGTAGTGAAGTGTTAGTTAAAACTTACTTGCAAGCTGGATTCAGCACAGTGTTTCTTTCATTGTTTGAAACTCATATTCAATCAGAACAGCAAATATTGAAATGGTTATAATGACTAATATGAAGATGATCCTTAATGGCTGCAAGTAAGATGGTTTCACCACAGTTTTCTCTCAGTGAACAAATGCTATATATATTCTGTCCCGCATGCAATGAAATGTTTGTTAAGTCTTATATGAACATGTTCCTAAACAGCTACCCGCAAACTGGGCTTAGAACAGTGTTCTCACACTGTTAGTAATTGATAGGTCATCTGTAGGGCATATGCTGAAATGTTTGAAATGTCTTATGTGAATATGCCCCTAAACAGCTGTAAGCACATTTGTTTCACCAGAGTCCCTTTAGTGTCTGAATCTTATGGATATTTTTCAAGTCTGTAGTGTAATTTTTTAAGTATTTTATGAAGTTCTTCCTAAACAGATACTAGGAAACAAGGGTTCAGCTCATCCTTCTTTCCTTGAGTGAATATTAAAATCATTCTGTCATGACCATAGCGCAATATTTGTTAAGACTTATAAAAAGATATTTCTAAAAGACAACTTTCCAGCTGGGTTCTTAACATTGTTCTTTCATTTTATGGAAGTGATAACCATTCTGGATGGAATACACTGAAACGTTTGAAAAGACTTGTATGAAGATACTCCTAAATAGCTACAAGCAATCTGGTTACACCACAGCATTCTTTCATTTAATAAACTTTATATATAGTCTCCTATAGCTGTAGTGAAATGTTTTATATCATATATGAAAATGTTCCTACAGCTACCTGCAAGCTGGGATCAGCACACTGACTTTTCATTGTAATAAAGTGACAGTTACTTTGTATGGCATACACTGAAATGTCAGAAAAGACTTATATGAGTGTATTTCTAAAGAGATACAAGCAAGCTGGTTTCACAATAGTGATCTTTCATTGAATTAATGTAATAGATATTCTGTCGCACATGTTGTGAAATGTTCAATAAATCTTACATGAAAATGTTACTATAAGTCTACCTGAAAGCTGAGTTAAGTACAATGTTTTTTCATTTTCAGAAAGTATAGCTGTTCTCTATGGCTCATACTGAAATGCTAGAAAAGACTTACATGAAGATGTTCCTTAAAAGCTACAAGGAAGTTGGTTTCACCACAGCATTCTTTCAATGAGTGAATGTTATAGATATTCCATCATGCCCGTAGTGAAATGTTTGATAGGACTTATTTGAAGATTCCCCTAAAGAGCTGCAAGCAAGGTGTTTTCACCACAGTGTTCATTCAGAAAATGAATGTTATACGTATTTCTGTCATGCCTCAAGAGAACTATTTGATGTCTTATGTGAGAGTGTTCCTGAACAGCTACAAGCAAGCTTTTTCAACATAGTGTGGTTTCCTTGAATGAATGTTATGGATATCATGTTGCGGCTGTAGAGAAACGTTTGATAAGACATAAATGAAATGCTCATAAAGAGCCACTGGTTTCATCAGAACGTTCTTTCTGGATATGGAAGTGATAGCCATTCTGTAGGCATAATGAAGTGTTTGAAGAGCCTTATACGAAGACATTCCCAAGGCGCCAGAAGTAATCTGGCTTCACCACAGTGTTCTTTCAGTGAACGAGTGTTATAGCTAGTCTGTCATGCCTGTAGTGAAATGTTTAATAAGTCTTATATGAAGAGGTTTCAAACAGCCGCCAGCAAGCCGGGTTTAGCACAGTGTCCTTTAACTGTAAGTAAGTGAGAGCCATTCTGTATGGCATATACTTAAATGTTAGAGAGGTCTTATATGAAGATGTTCCTAAATAGAATCCAACAAGATGTGTTCAGGACAGAATAATTTCATCATAAGATAGTGACAGCCGTTTAGTATGGCATATACTGAAATGCTGAAAAGGACTGAAATGAAGATCTTCCTTAACAGTAAAACCAAGCCACTTTCACCATAGTGTTCTTTCATTGAATGGATGTAATAGATATTCTGTCATGCCTGTAGTTAAATGTTCAATAGGTCTTACATAAAAATACTCCTAATAATCTACCTGAAAGCTATTAAACACAACCTTCTTTCCTTGTAAGAAGGGTATGGCCATGCTGTATGCCATATACTGAAATGCTTGAAAAGCTTTATACGAAGATGTTCCTCAACAGTTACAAGAAAACTGCTTTCATCCCTGTGTTCGTTCAATGAGTGAATGTTTAGAGATTCTGTCATTCCCGCAAAGGAATGTTTAATAAGTCTTACATGAAGATGTTTCTAAACAGCTACAAGGAAATTTTTTTAAATATAGCGTTATTACATTGAATAAACATTAAAGATATCCTGTCATGACTGTAGGCAAATGTCTGATAAGACTTGAGCAAAATATTAATAAACAATTACTTGCAAGCTGGGTTCATCACAGTATTCTTTCCTGGCTATGGAGATGGTAGCCATTCTGTATGGCATAAAGTGATATGTTTGAAGAGCCTTCGATTTATATTCTTAAACAGCTAACAAGCAAGATGGTTTCTTCACAGTGTTCTTTCAGTGAATGAATGTTCTAGATATTGTCACATCTGTGGTGAAATATTTGATATATGATGTTCCTAAACAGCTACCTATAAACTGGATTCAGCATGTGTTCTTTCATTTTGTGAAAATGATAGTCGCTCTGTGTGGAATATACTTAAGTATTTGAAGTGTATTATGTGCAGATGTTCCTAAACAGTGAAAAGAAGATGGTTTTTGCACAATTTTCTTTCAGATAACAAATGTTATAGACATTGTCACATCTGTAGTCAAATGTTTGATATGATTTATGTGAAAATATCCCTAAACAGCTACCTGTTGGCTTGATTAAGCACAATGCTCTTTCATTGTAAGAAAGCGATAGCTGTTCCATGTGGCATATACTGAAATGTTTGAAATGTCATATGTGAAGATGTTCCTTAAGAGCTACTTGCTCGGTGTTTTCAAGACAATGTTCTTTCAGTGAATGAATGTTGTAGATAGTCTATCACACCCGTAGCGAAATGCTGGATAAGTTTTATGAAGATGTCCCTAAGTAGCTACAAGCAAAATGGTTTCACAACAGTGTTCTTACAGACATTGAAGGTTATAGATATTCTGTCATGCCTGTAGTGAAATGTTTGATAAGACTTGCATG
Organism: Equus asinus; assembly: GCF_041296235.1. Classification (NCBI taxonomy): domain Eukaryota; kingdom Metazoa; phylum Chordata; class Mammalia; order Perissodactyla; family Equidae; genus Equus; species Equus asinus. The sequence goes on from NC_091817.1 coordinate 12,835,843, forward strand.
AACACTTACATGAAGATGTTTCTAAACAGCCACAAGCAAGCTTTTTCAACACAGTATTTCATTGAATGGATGTAATAATCATCACATTGTGGCTGCAGAGAAACGTTTGATAAGACACACACAAAATGTTCATAAATAGCATGTGCCAGCTGGTTGCATCACAATGTTGTTTAATTTAATGGAAGTGATCATCATTCTGTATAGCATATGATGTGTTTGAATAGCCTTATATAAAGATATTCCTAAAAACTTATGAGCAATCTGGTTTGACCAGAGTGTGTTCCTCAGTGAATGAATCTTACAGAGATTCTGTCAGAGCAGTAGTGACATGTTTGGTGTTTTGTATGAAGAAACCCTAAATGGCTTCCTGCAAGATGAGTTCAACACAGTGTTATTTCATTTTAAGAAAATGATAGTCATTCTGTTTGGCATAAACGGAAATATTAGAAAAGCCTTATATCAAGAGGTTCCTAATTAGCTACCAGCAATCTGGCTTCACAATAGTGTTCTTTCATTGAATGGATGTAATAGATACTTTGTAGTGAAATGTATGATAAGTCTCTTATGAAAAGGTTCCTAAACAGCTGCCTGCAATCTGGCTTCAGCACATTATATCATTGTCTCAAAGTGATATTCATTCAGTATGTCTTATATGGAAACGCTTGAAAGGGTGAACATGAAGAAGTTTCTAAATATATACAAGCAAGATTGTTTCTCCACAGTTTTCTTTCAGTGACTGAATGTTATGTATAGTCTGTCACGACTATTGTAAAATGTTTGATAAGTCTTATGTAGAAACGTTCCTAGATAGCTATCTGTGAGCTCTATTTAGCACAGTGTTCTTTCATTGTAGGAAAATGATACCCATTCATTATGGCATATACTGAAATGTGAGAAATGTCTTAAATACAAATGTTCCTAATAATAGCTTCAAGATGCTTTCACCACAGAGTTCTTTCAGTGAAACAATATTGCAGATATTCTGTGACACTTGTAGTGAAGTGTTAGTTAAAACTTACTTGCAAGCTGGATTCAGCACAGTGTTTCTTTCATTGTTTGAAACTCATATTCAATCAGAACAGCAAATATTGAAATGGTTATAATGACTAATATGAAGATGATCCTTAATGGCTGCAAGTAAGATGGTTTCACCACAGTTTTCTCTCAGTGAACAAATGCTATATATATTCTGTCCCGCATGCAATGAAATGTTTGTTAAGTCTTATATGAACATGTTCCTAAACAGCTACCCGCAAACTGGGCTTAGAACAGTGTTCTCACACTGTTAGTAATTGATAGGTCATCTGTAGGGCATATGCTGAAATGTTTGAAATGTCTTATGTGAATATGCCCCTAAACAGCTGTAAGCACATTTGTTTCACCAGAGTCCCTTTAGTGTCTGAATCTTATGGATATTTTTCAAGTCTGTAGTGTAATTTTTTAAGTATTTTATGAAGTTCTTCCTAAACAGATACTAGGAAACAAGGGTTCAGCTCATCCTTCTTTCCTTGAGTGAATATTAAAATCATTCTGTCATGACCATAGCGCAATATTTGTTAAGACTTATAAAAAGATATTTCTAAAAGACAACTTTCCAGCTGGGTTCTTAACATTGTTCTTTCATTTTATGGAAGTGATAACCATTCTGGATGGAATACACTGAAACGTTTGAAAAGACTTGTATGAAGATACTCCTAAATAGCTACAAGCAATCTGGTTACACCACAGCGTTCTTTCATTTAATAAACTTTATATATAGTCTCCTATAGCTGTAGTGAAATGTTTTATATCATATATGAAAATGTTCCTACAGCTACCTGCAAGCTGGGATCAGCACACTGACTTTTCATTGTAATAAAGTGACAGTTACTTTGTATGGCATACACTGAAATGTCAGAAAAGACTTATATGAGTGTATTTCTAAAGAGATACAAGCAAGCTGGTTTCACAATAGTGATCTTTCATTGAATTAATGTAATAGATATTCTGTCGCACATGTTGTGAAATGTTCAATAAATCTTACATGAAAATGTTACTATAAGTCTACCTGAAAGCTGAGTTAAGTACAATGTTTTTTCATTTTCAGAAAGTATAGCTGTTCTCTATGGCTCATACTGAAATGCTACAAAAGACTTACATGAAGATGTTCCTTAAAAGCTACAAGGAAGTTGGTTTCACCACAGCATTCTTTCAATGAGTGAATGTTATAGATATTCCATCATGCCCGTAGTGAAATGTTTGATAGGACTTATTTGAAGATTCCCCTAAAGAGCTGCAAGCAAGGTGTTTTCACCACAGTGTTCATTCAGAAAATGAATGTTATACGTATTTCTGTCATGCCTCAAGAGAACTATTTGATGTCTTATGTGAGAGTGTTCCTGAACAGCTACAAGCAAGCTTTTTCAACATAGTGTGGTTTCCTTGAATGAATGTTATGGATATCATGTTGCGGCTGTAGAGAAACGTTTGATAAGACATAAATGAAATGCTCATAAAGAGCCACTGGTTTCATCAGAACGTTCTTTCTGGATATGGAAGTGATAGCCATTCTGTAGGCATAATGAAGTGTTTGAAGAGCCTTATACGAAGACATTCCCAAGGCGCCAGAAGTAATCTGGCTTCACCACAGTGTTCTTTCAGTGAACGAGTGTTATAGCTAGTCTGTCATGCCTGTAGTGAAATGTTTAATAAGTCTTATATGAAGAGGTTTCAAACAGCCGCCAGCAAGCCGGGTTTAGCACAGTGTCCTTTAACTGTAAGTAAGTGAGAGCCATTCTGTATGGCATATACTTAAATGTTAGAGAGGTCTTATATGAAGATGTTCCTAAATAGAATCCAACAAGATGTGTTCAGGACAGAATAATTTCATCATAAGATAGTGACAGCCGTTTAGTATGGCATATACTGAAATGCTGAAAAGGACTGAAATGAAGATCTTCCTTAACAGTAAAACCAAGCCACTTTCACCATAGTGTTCTTTCATTGAATGGATGTAATAGATATTCTGTCATGCCTGTAGTTAAATGTTCAATAGGTCTTACATAAAAATACTCCTAATAATCTACCTGAAAGCTATTAAACACAACCTTCTTTCCTTGTAAGAAGGGTATGGCCATGCTGTATGCCATATACTGAAATGCTTGAAAAGCTTTATACGAAGATGTTCCTCAACAGTTACAAGAAAACTGCTTTCATCCCTGTGTTCGTTCAATGAGTGAATGTTTAGAGATTCTGTCATTCCTGCAAAGGAATGTTTAATAAGTCTTACATGAAGATGTTTCTAAACAGCTACAAGGAAATTTTTTTAAATATAGCGTTATTACATTGAATAAACATTAAAGATATCCTGTCATGGCTGTAGGCAAATGTCTGATAAGACTTGAGCAAAATATTAATAAACAATTACTTGCAAGCTGGGTTCATCACAGTATTCTTTCCTGGCTATGGAGATGATAGCCATTCTGTATGGCATAAAGTGATATGTTTGAAGAGCCTTCTTCGATTTATATTCTTAAACAGCTAACAAGCAAGATGGTTTCTTCACAGTGTTCTTTCAGTGAATGAATGTTCTAGATATTGTCACATCTGTGGTGAAATATTTGATATATGATGTTCCTAAACAGCTACCTATAAACTGGATTCAGCATGTGTTCTTTCATTTTGTGGAAATGATAGTCGCTCTGTGTGGAATATACTTAAGTATTTGAAGTGTATTATGTGCAGATGTTCCTAAACAGTGAAAAGAAGATGGTTTTTGCACAATTTTCTTTCAGATGACAAATGTTATAGACATTGTCACATCTGTAGTCAAATGTTTGATATGATTTATGTGAAAATATCCCTAAACAGCTACCTGTTGGCTTGATTAAGCACAATGCTCTTTCATTGTAAGAAAGTGATAGCTGTTCCATGTGGCATATACTGAAATGTTTGAAATGTCATATGTGAAGATGTTCCTTAAGAGCTACTTGCTAGGTGTTTTCAAGACAATGTTCTTTCAGTGAATGAATGTTGTAGATAGTCTATCACACCCGTAGCGAAATGCTGGATAAGTTTTATGAAGATGTCCCTAAGTAGCTACAAGCAAAATGGTTTCACAACAGTGTTCTTACAGACATTGAAGGTTATAGATATTCTGTCATGCCTGTAGTGAAATGTTTGATAAGACTTGCATGAACACTTACATGAAGATGTTTCTAAACAGCCACAAGCAAGCTTTTTCAACACAGTATTTCATTGAATGGATGTAATAATCATCACATTGTGGCTGCAGAGAAACGTTTGATAAGACACACACAAAATGTTCATAAATAGCATGTGCCAGCTGGTTGCATCACAATGTTGTTTAATTTAATGGAAGTGATCATCATTCTGTATAGCATATGATGTGTTTGAATAGCCTTATATAAAGATATTCCTAAAAACTTATGAGCAATCTGGTTTGACCAGAGTGTGTTCCTCAGTGAATGAATCTTACAGAGATTCTGTCAGAGCAGTAGTGACATGTTTGGTGTTTTGTATGAAGAAACCCTAAATGGCTTCCTGCAAGATGAGTTCAACACAGTGTTATTTCATTTTAAGAAAATGATAGTCATTCTGTTTGGCATAAACTGAAATATTAGAAAAGCCTTATATCAAGAGGTTCCTAATTAGCTACCAGCAATCTGGCTTCACAATAGTGTTCTTTCATTGAATGGATGTAATAGATACTTTGTAGTGAAATGTATGATAAGTCTCTTATGAAAAGGTTCCTAAACAGCTGCCTGCAATCTGGCTTCAGCACATTATATCATTGTCTCAAAGTGATATTCATTCAGTATGTCTTATATGGAAACGCTTGAAAGGGTGACCATGAAGAAGTTTCTAAATATATACAAGCAAGATTGTTTCTCCACAGTTTTCTTTCAGTGACTGAATGTTATGTATAGTCTGTCACGACTATTGTAAAATGTTTGATAAGTCTTATGTAGAAACGTTCCTAGATAGCTATCTGTGAGCTCTATTTAGCACAGTGTTCTTTCATTGTAGGAAAATGATACCCATTCATTATGGCATATACTGAAATGTGAGAAATGTCTTAAATACAAATGTTCCTAATAATAGCTTCAAGATGCTTTCACCACAGAGTTCTTTCAGTGAAACAATATTGCAGATATTCTGTGACACTTGTAGTGAAGTGTTAGTTAAAACTTACTTGCAAGCTGGATTCAGCACAGTGTTTCTTTCATTGTTTGAAACTCATATTCAATCAGAACAGCAAATATTGAAATGGTTATAATGACTAATATGAAGATGATCCTTAATGGCTGCAAGTAAGATGGTTTCACCACAGTTTTCTCTCAGTGAACAAATGCTATATATATTCTGTCCCGCATGCAATGAAATGTTTGTTAAGTCTTATATGAACATGTTCCTAAACAGCTACCCGCAAACTGGGCTTAGAACAGTGTTCTCACACTGTTAGTAATTGATAGGTCATCTGTAGGGCATATGCTGAAATGTTTGAAATGTCTTATGTGAATATGCCCCTAAACAGCTGTAAGCACATTTGTTTCACCAGAGTCCCTTTAGTGTCTGAATCTTATGGATATTTTTCAAGTCTGTAGTGTAATTTTTTAAGTATTTTATGAAGTTCTTCCTAAACAGATACTAGGAAACAAGGGTTCAGCTCATCCTTCTTTCCTTGAGTGAATATTAAAATCATTCTGTCATGACCATAGCGCAATATTTGTTAAGACTTATAAAAAGATATTTCTAAAAGACAACTTTCCAGCTGGGTTCTTAACATTGTTCTTTCATTTTATGGAGGTGATAACCATTCTGGATGGAATACACTGAAACGTTTGAAAAGACTTGTATGAAGATACTCCTAAATAGCTACAAGCAATCTGGTTACACCACAGCGTTCTTTCATTTAATAAACTTTATATATAGTCTCCTATAGCTGTAGTGAAATGTTTTATATCATATATGAAAATGTTCCTACAGCTACCTGCAAGCTGGGATCAGCACACTGACTTTTCATTGTAATAAAGTGACAGTTACTTTGTACGGCATACACTGAAATGTCAGAAAAGACTTATATGAGTGTATTTCTAAAGAGATACAAGCAAGCTGGTTTCACAATAGTGATCTTTCATTGAATTAATGTAATAGATATTCTGTCGCACATGTTGTGAAATGTTCAATAAATCTTACATGAAAATGTTACTATAAGTCTACCTGAAAGCTGAGTTAAGTACAATGTTTTTTCATTTTCAGAAAGTATAGCTGTTCTCTATGGCTCATACTGAAATGCTACAAAAGACTTACATGAAGATGTTCCTTAAAAGCTACAAGGAAGTTGGTTTCACCACAGCATTCTTTCAATGAGTGAATGTTATAGATATTCCATCATGCCCGTAGTGAAATGTTTGATAGGACTTATTTGAAGATTCCCCTAAAGAGCTGCAAGCAAGGTGTTTTCACCACAGTGTTCATTCAGAAAATGAATGTTATACGTATTTCTGTCATGCCTCAAGAGAACTATTTGATGTCTTATGTGAGAGTGTTCCTGAACAGCTACAAGCAAGCTTTTTCAACATAGTGTGGTTTCCTTGAATGAATGTTATGGATATCATGTTGCGGCTGTAGAGAAACGTTTGATAAGACATAAATGAAATGCTCATAAAGAGCCACTGGTTTCATCAGAACGTTCTTTCTGGATATGGAAGTGATAGCCATTCTGTAGGCATAATGAAGTGTTTGAAGAGCCTTATACGAAGACATTCCCAAGGCGCCAGAAGTAATCTGGCTTCACCACAGTGTTCTTTCAGTGAACGAGTGTTATAGCTAGTCTGTCATGCCTGTAGTGAAATGTTTAATAAGTCTTATATGAAGAGGTTTCAAACAGCCGCCAGCAAGCCGGGTTTAGCACAGTGTCCTTTAACTGTAAGTAAGTGAGAGCCATTCTGTATGGCATATACTTAAATGTTAGAGAGGTCTTATATGAAGATGTTCCTAAATAGAATCCAACAAGATGTGTTCAGGACAGAATAATTTCATCATAAGATAGTGACAGCCGTTTAGTATGGCATATACTGAAATGCTGAAAAGGACTGAAATGAAGATCTTCCTTAACAGTAAAACCAAGCCACTTTCACCATAGTGTTCTTTCATTGAATGGATGTAATAGATATTCTGTCATGCCTGTAGTTAAATGTTCAATAGGTCTTACATAAAAATACTCCTAATAATCTACCTGAAAGCTATTAAACACAACCTTCTTTCCTTGTAAGAAGGGTATGGCCATGCTGTATGCCATATACTGAAATGCTTGAAAAGCTTTATACGAAGATGTTCCTCAACAGTTACAAGAAAACTGCTTTCATCCCTGTGTTCGTTCAATGAGTGAATGTTTAGAGATTCTGTCATTCCCGCAAAGGAATGTTTAATAAGTCTTACATGAAGATGTTTCTAAACAGCTACAAGGAAATTTTTTTAAATATAGCGTTATTACATTGAATAAACATTAAAGATATCCTGTCATGACTGTAGGCAAATGTCTGATAAGACTTGAGCAAAATATTAATAAACAATTACTTGCAAGCTGGGTTCATCACAGTATTCTTTCCTGGCTATGGAGATGGTAGCCATTCTGTATGGCATAAAGTGATATGTTTGAAGAGCCTTCGATTTATATTCTTAAACAGCTAACAAGCAAGATGGTTTCTTCACAGTGTTCTTTCAGTGAATGAATGTTCTAGATATTGTCACATCTGTGGTGAAATATTTGATATATGATGTTCCTAAACAGCTACCTATAAACTGGATTCAGCATGTGTTCTTTCATTTTGTGAAAATGATAGTCGCTCTGTGTGGAATATACTTAAGTATTTGAAGTGTATTATGTGCAGATGTTCCTAAACAGTGAAAAGAAGATGGTTTTTGCATAATTTTCTTTCAGATAACAAATGTTATAGACATTGTCACATCTGTAGTCAAATGTTTGATATGATTTATGTGAAAATATCCCTAAACAGCTACCTGTTGGCTTGATTAAGCACAATGCTCTTTCATTGTAAGAAAGCGATAGCTGTTCCATGTGGCATATACTGAAATGTTTGAAATGTCATATGTGAAGATGTTCCTTAAGAGCTACTTGCTCGGTGTTTTCAAGACAATGTTCTTTCAGTGAATGAATGTTGTAGATAGTCTATCACACCCGTAGCGAAATGCTGGATAAGTTTTATGAAGATGTCCCTAAGTAGCTACAAGCAAAATGGTTTCACAACAGTGTTCTTACAGACATTGAAGGTTATAGATATTCTGTCATGCCTGTAGTGAAATGTTTGATAAGACTTGCATGAACACTTACATGAAGATGTTTCTAAACAGCCACAAGCAAGCTTTTTCAACACAGTATTTCATTGAATGGATGTAATAATCATCACATTGTGGCTGCAGAGAAACGTTTGATAAGACACACACAAAATGTTCATAAATAGCATGTGCCAGCTGGTTGCATCACAATGTTGTTTAATTTAATGGAAGTGATCATCATTCTGTATAGCATATGATGTGTTTGAATAGCCTTATATAAAGATATTCCTAAAAACTTATGAGCAATCTGGTTTCACCAGAGTGTGTTCCTCAGTGAATGAATCTTACAGAGATTCTGTCAGAGCAGTAGTGACATGTTTGGTGTTTTGTATGAAGAAACCCTAAATGGCTTCCTGCAAGATGAGTTCAACACAGTGTTATTTCATTTTAAGAAAATGATAGTCATTCTGTTTGGCATAAACGGAAATATTAGAAAAGCCTTATATCAAGAGGTTCCTAATTAGCTACCAGCAATCTGGCTTCACAATAGTGTTCTTTCATTGAATGGATGTAATAGATACTTTGTAGTGAAATGTATGATAAGTCTCTTATGAAAAGGTTCCTAAACAGCTGCCTGCAATCTGGCTTCAGCACATTATATCATTGTCTCAAAGTGATATTCATTCAGTATGTCTTATATGGAAACGCTTGAAAGGGTGAACATGAAGAAGTTTCTAAATATATACAAGCAAGATTGTTTCTCCACAGTTTTCTTTCAGTGACTGAATGTTATGTATAGTCTGTCACGACTATTGTAAAATGTTTGATAAGTCTTATGTAGAAACGTTCCTAGATAGCTATCTGTGAGCTCTATTTAGCACAGTGTTCTTTCATTGTAGGAAAATGATACCCATTCATTATGGCATATACTGAAATGTGAGAAATGTCTTAAATACAAATGTTCCTAATAATAGCTTCAAGATGCTTTCACCACAGAGTTCTTTCAGTGAAACAATATTGCAGATATTCTGTGACACTTGTAGTGAAGTGTTAGTTAAAACTTACTTGCAAGCTGGATTCAGCACAGTGTTTCTTTCATTGTTTGAAACTCATATTCAATCAGAACAGCAAATATTGAAATGGTTATAATGACTAATATGAAGATGATCCTTAATGGCTGCAAGTAAGATGGTTTCACCACAGTTTTCTCTCAGTGAACAAATGCTATATATATTCTGTCCCGCATGCAATGAAATGTTTGTTAAGTCTTATATGAACATGTTCCTAAACAGCTACCCGCAAACTGGGCTTAGAACAGTGTTCTCACACTGTTAGTAATTGATAGGTCATCTGTAGGGCATATGCTGAAATGTTTGAAATGTCTTATGTGAATATGCCCCTAAACAGCTGTAAGCACATTTGTTTCACCAGAGTCCCTTTAGTGTCTGAATCTTATGGATATTTTTCAAGTCTGTAGTGTAATTTTTTAAGTATTTTATGAAGTTCTTCCTAAACAGATACTAGGAAACAAGGGTTCAGCTCATCCTTCTTTCCTTGAGTGAATATTAAAATCATTCTGTCATGACCATAGCGCAATATTTGTTAAGACTTATAAAAAGATATTTCTAAAAGACAACTTTCCAGCTGGGTTCTTAACATTGTTCTTTCATTTTATGGAAGTGATAACCATTCTGGATGGAATACACTGAAACGTTTGAAAAGACTTGTATGAAGATACTCCTAAATAGCTACAAGCAATCTGGTTACACCACAGCGTTCTTTCATTTAATAAACTTTATATATAGTCTCCTATAGCTGTAGTGAAATGTTTTATATCATATATGAAAATGTTCCTACAGCTACCTGCAAGCTGGGATCAGCACACTGACTTTTCATTGTAATAAAGTGACAGTTACTTTGTATGGCATACACTGAAATGTCAGAAAAGACTTATATGAGTGTATTTCTAAAGAGATACAAGCAAGCTGGTTTCACAATAGTGATCTTTCATTGAATTAATGTAATAGATATTCTGTCGCACATGTTGTGAAATGTTCAATAAATCTTACATGAAAATGTTACTATAAGTCTACCTGAAAGCTGAGTTAAGTACAATGTTTTTTCATTTTCAGAAAGTATAGCTGTTCTCTATGGCTCATACTGAAATGCTAGAAAAGACTTACATGAAGATGTTCCTTAAAAGCTACAAGGAAGTTGGTTTCACCACAGCATTCTTTCAATGAGTGAATGTTATAGATATTCCATCATGCCCGTAGTGAAATGTTTGATAGGACTTATTTGAAGATTCCCCTAAAGAGCTGCAAGCAAGGTGTTTTCACCACAGTGTTCATTCAGAAAATGAATGTTATACGTATTTCTGTCATGCCTCAAGAGAACTATTTGATGTCTTATGTGAGAGTGTTCCTGAACAGCTACAAGCAAGCTTTTTCAACATAGTGTGGTTTCCTTGAATGAATGTTATGGATATCATGTTGCGGCTGTAGAGAAACGTTTGATAAGACATAAATGAAATGCTCATAAAGAGCCACTGGTTTCATCAGAACGTTCTTTCTGGATATGGAAGTGATAGCCATTCTGTAGGCATAATGAAGTGTTTGAAGAGCCTTATACGAAGACATTCCCAAGGCGCCAGAAGTAATCTGGCTTCACCACAGTGTTCTTTCAGTGAACGAGTGTTATAGCTAGTCTGTCATGCCTGTAGTGAAATGTTTAATAAGTCTTATATGAAGAGGTTTCAAACAGCCGCCAGCAAGCCGGGTTTAGCACAGTGTCCTTTAACTGTAAGTAAGTGAGAGCCATTCTGTATGGCATATACTTAAATGTTAGAGAGGTCTTATATGAAGATGTTCCTAAATAGAATCCAACAAGATGTGTTCAGGACAGAATAATTTCATCATAAGATAGTGACAGCCGTTTAGTATGGCATATACTGAAATGCTGAAAAGGACTGAAATGAAGATCTTCCTTAACAGTAAAACCAAGCCACTTTCACCATAGTGTTCTTTCATTGAATGGATGTAATAGATATTCTGTCATGCCTGTAGTTAAATGTTCAATAGGTCTTACATAAAAATACTCCTAATAATCTACCTGAAAGCTATTAAACACAACCTTCTTTCCTTGTAAGAAGGGTATGGCCATGCTGTATGCCATATACTGAAATGCTTGAAAAGCTTTATACGAAGATGTTCCTCAACAGTTACAAGAAAACTGCTTTCATCCCTGTGTTCGTTCAATGAGTGAATGTTTAGAGATTCTGTCATTCCCGCAAAGGAATGTTTAATAAGTCTTACATGAAGATGTTTCTAAACAGCTACAAGGAAATTTTTTTAAATATAGCGTTATTACATTGAATAAACATTAAAGATATCCTGTCATGACTGTAGGCAAATGTCTGATAAGACTTGAGCAAAATATTAATAAACAATTACTTGCAAGCTGGGTTCATCACAGTATTCTTTCCTGGCTATGGAGATGGTAGCCATTCTGTATGGCATAAAGTGATATGTTTGAAGAGCCTTCGATTTATATTCTTAAACAGCTAACAAGCAAGATGGTTTCTTCACAGTGTTCTTTCAGTGAATGAATGTTCTAGATATTGTCACATCTGTGGTGAAATATTTGATATATGATGTTCCTAAACAGCTACCTATAAACTGGATTCAGCATGTGTTCTTTCATTTTGTGAAAATGATAGTCGCTCTGTGTGGAATATACTTAAGTATTTGAAGTGTATTATGTGCAGATGTTCCTAAACAGTGAAAAGAAGATGGTTTTTGCATAATTTTCTTTCAGATAACAAATGTTATAGACATTGTCACATCTGTAGTCAAATGTTTGATATGATTTATGTGAAAATATCCCTAAACAGCTACCTGTTGGCTTGATTAAGCACAATGCTCTTTCATTGTAAGAAAGCGATAGCTGTTCCATGTGGCATATACTAAAATGTTTGAAATGTCATATGTGAAGATGTTCCTTAAGAGCTACTTGCTCGGTGTTTTCAAGACAATGTTCTTTCAGTGAATGAATGTTGTAGATAGTCTATCACACCCGTAGCGAAATGCTGGATAAGTTTTATGAAGATGTCCCTAAGTAGCTACAAGCAAAATGGTTTCACAACAGTGTTCTTACAGACATTGAAGGTTATAGATATTCTGTCATGCCTGTAGTGAAATGTTTGATAAGACTTGCATGAACACTTACATGAAGATGTTTCTAAACAGCCACAAGCAAGCTTTTTCAACACAGTATTTCATTGAATGGATGTAATAATCATCACATTGTGGCTGCAGAGAAACGTTTGATAAGACACACACAAAATGTTCATAAATAGCATGTGCCAGCTGGTTGCATCACAATGTTGTTTAATTTAATGGAAGTGATCATCATTCTGTATAGCATATGATGTGTTTGAATAGCCTTATATAAAGATATTCCTAAAAACTTATGAGCAATCTGGTTTGACCAGAGTGTGTTCCTCAGTGAATGAATCTTACAGAGATTCTGTCAGAGCAGTAGTGACATGTTTGGTGTTTTGTATGAAGAAACCCTAAATGGCTTCCTGCAAGATGAGTTCAACACAGTGTTATTTCATTTTAAGAAAATGATAGTCATTCTGTTTGGCATAAACGGAAATATTAGAAAAGCCTTATATCAAGAGGTTCCTAATTAGCTACCAGCAATCTGGCTTCACAATAGTGTTCTTTCATTGAATGGATGTAATAGATACTTTGTAGTGAAATGTATGATAAGTCTCTTATGAAAAGGTTCCTAAACAGCTGCCTGCAATCTGGCTTCAGCACATTATATCATTGTCTCAAAGTGATATTCATTCAGTATGTCTTATATGGAAACGCTTGAAAGGGTGAACATGAAGAAGTTTCTAAATATATACAAGCAAGATTGTTTCTCCACAGTTTTCTTTCAGTGACTGAATGTTATGTATAGTCTGTCACGACTATTGTAAAATGTTTGATGAGTCTTATGTAGAAACGTTCCTAGATAGCTATCTGTGAGCTCTATTTAGCACAGTGTTCTTTCATTGTAGGAAAATGATACCCATTCATTATGGCATATACTGAAATGTGAGAAATGTCTTAAATACAAATGTTCCTAATAATAGCTTCAAGATGCTTTCACCACAGAGTTCTTTCAGTGAAACAATATTGCAGATATTCTGTGACACTTGTAGTGAAGTGTTAGTTAAAACTTACTTGCAAGCTGGATTCAGCACAGTGTTTCTTTCATTGTTGGAAACTCATATTCAATCAGAACAGCAAATATTGAAATGGTTATAATGACTAATATGAAGATGATCCTTAATGGCTGCAAGTAAGATGGTTTCACCACAGTTTTCTCTCAGTGAACAAATGCTATATATATTCTGTCCCGCATGCAATGAAATGTTTGTTAAGTCTTATATGAACATGTTCCTAAACAGCTACCCGCAAACTGGGCTTAGAACAGTGTTCTCACACTGTTAGTAATTGATAGGTCATCTGTAGGGCATATGCTGAAATGTTTGAAATGTCTTATGTGAATATGCCCCTAAACAGCTGTAAGCACATTTGTTTCACCAGAGTCCCTTTAGTGTCTGAATCTTATGGATATTTTTCAAGTCTGTAGTGTAATTTTTTAAGTATTTTATGAAGTTCTTCCTAAACAGATACTAGGAAACAAGGGTTCAGCTCATCCTTCTTTCCTTGAGTGAATATTAAAATCATTCTGTCATGACCATAGCGCAATATTTGTTAAGACTTATAAAAAGATATTTCTAAAAGACAACTTTCCAGCTGGGTTCTTAACATTGTTCTTTCATTTTATGGAAGTGATAACCATTCTGGATGGAATACACTGAAACGTTTGAAAAGACTTGTATGAAGATACTCCTAAATAGCTACAAGCAATCTGGTTACACCACAGCGTTCTTTCATTTAATAAACTTTATATATAGTCTCCTATAGCTGTAGTGAAATGTTTTATATCATATATGAAAATGTTCCTACAGCTACCTGCAAGCTGGGATCAGCACACTGACTTTTCATTGTAATAAAGTGACAGTTACTTTGTATGGCATACACTGAAATGTCAGAAAAGACTTATATGAGTGTATTTCTAAAGAGATACAAGCAAGCTGGTTTCACAATAGTGATCTTTCATTGAATTAATGTAATAGATATTCTGTCGCACATGTTGTGAAATGTTCAATAAATCTTACATGAAAATGTTACTATAAGTCTACCTGAAAGCTGAGTTAAGTACAATGTTTTTTCATTTTCAGAAAGTATAGCTGTTCTCTATGGCTCATACTGAAATGCTAGAAAAGACTTACATGAAGATGTTCCTTAAAAGCTACAAGGAAGTTGGTTTCACCACAGCATTCTTTCAATGAGTGAATGTTATAGATATTCCATCATGCCCGTAGTGAAATGTTTGATAGGACTTATTTGAAGATTCCCCTAAAGAGCTGCAAGCAAGGTGTTTTCACCACAGTGTTCATTCAGAAAATGAATGTTATACGTATTTCTGTCATGCCTCAAGAGAACTATTTGATGTCTTATGTGAGAGTGTTCCTGAACAGCTACAAGCAAGCTTTTTCAACATAGTGTGGTTTCCTTGAATGAATGTTATGGATATCATGTTGCGGCTGTAGAGAAACGTTTGATAAGACATAAATGAAATGCTCATAAAGAGCCACTGGTTTCATCAGAACGTTCTTTCTGGATATGGAAGTGATAGCCATTCTGTAGGCATAATGAAGTGTTTGAAGAGCCTTATACGAAGACATTCCCAAGGCGCCAGAAGTAATCTGGCTTCACCACAGTGTTCTTTCAGTGAACGAGTGTTATAGCTAGTCTGTCATGCCTGTAGTGAAATGTTTAATAAGTCTTATATGAAGAGGTTTCAAACAGCCGCCAGCAAGCCGGGTTTAGCACAGTGTCCTTTAACTGTAAGTAAGTGAGAGCCATTCTGTATGGCATATACTTAAATGTTAGAGAGGTCTTATATGAAGATGTTCCTAAATAGAATCCAACAAGATGTGTTCAGGACAGAATAATTTCATCATAAGATAGTGACAGCCGTTTAGTATGGCATATACTGAAATGCTGAAAAGGACTGAAATGAAGATCTTCCTTAACAGTAAAACCAAGCCACTTTCACCATAGTGTTCTTTCATTGAATGGATGTAATAGATATTCTGTCATGCCTGTAGTTAAATGTTCAATAGGTCTTACATAAAAATACTCCTAATAATCTACCTGAAAGCTATTAAACACAACCTTCTTTCCTTGTAAGAAGGGTATGGCCATGCTGTATGCCATATACTGAAATGCTTGAAAAGCTTTATACGAAGATGTTCCTCAACAGTTACAAGAAAACTGCTTTCATCCCTGTGTTCGTTCAATGAGTGAATGTTTAGAGATTCTGTCATTCCCGCAAAGGAATGTTTAATAAGTCTTACATGAAGATGTTTCTAAACAGCTACAAGGAAATTTTTTTAAATATAGCGTTATTACATTGAATAAACATTAAAGATATCCTGTCATGACTGTAGGCAAATGTCTGATAAGACTTGAGCAAAATATTAATAAACAATTACTTGCAAGCTGGGTTCATCACAGTATTCTTTCCTGGCTATGGAGATGGTAGCCATTCTGTATGGCATAAAGTGATATGTTTGAAGAGCCTTCGATTTATATTCTTAAACAGCTAACAAGCAAGATGGTTTCTTCACAGTGTTCTTTCAGTGAATGAATGTTCTAGATATTGTCACATCTGTGGTGAAATATTTGATATATGATGTTCCTAAACAGCTACCTATAAACTGGATTCAGCATGTGTTCTTTCATTTTGTGAAAATGATAGTCGCTCTGTGTGGAATATACTTAAGTATTTGAAGTGTATTATGTGCAGATGTTCCTAAACAGTGAAAAGAAGATGGTTTTTGCACAATTTTCTTTCAGATAACAAATGTTATAGACATTGTCACATCTGTAGTCAAATGTTTGATATGATTTATGTGAAAATATCCCTAAACAGCTACCTGTTGGCTTGATTAAGCACAATGCTCTTTCATTGTAAGAAAGCGATAGCTGTTCCATGTGGCATATACTGAAATGTTTGAAATGTCATATGTGAAGATGTTCCTTAAGAGCTACTTGCTCGGTGTTTTCAAGACAATGTTCTTTCAGTGAATGAATGTTGTAGATAGTCTATCACACCCGTAGCGAAATGCTGGATAAGTTTTATGAAGATGTCCCTAAGTAGCTACAAGCAAAATGGTTTCACAACAGTGTTCTTACAGACATTGAAGGTTATAGATATTCTGTCATGCCTGTAGTGAAATGTTTGATAAGACTTGCATGAACACTTACATGAAGATGTTTCTAAACAGCCACAAGCAAGCTTTTTCAACACAGTATTTCATTGAATGGATGTAATAATCATCACATTGTGGCTGCAGAGAAACGTTTGATAAGACACACACAAAATGTTCATAAATAGCATGTGCCAGCTGGTTGCATCACAATGTTGTTTAATTTAATGGAAGTGATCATCATTCTGTATAGCATATGATGTGTTTGAATAGCCTTATATAAAGATATTCCTAAAAACTTATGAGCAATCTGGTTTGACCAGAGTGTGTTCCTCAGTGAATGAATCTTACAGAGATTCTGTCAGAGCAGTAGTGACATGTTTGGTGTTTTGTATGAAGAAACCCTAAATGGCTTCCTGCAAGATGAGTTCAACACAGTGTTATTTCATTTTAAGAAAATGATAGTCATTCTGTTTGGCATAAACGGAAATATTAGAAAAGCCTTATATCAAGAGGTTCCTAATTAGCTACCAGCAATCTGGCTTCACAATAGTGTTCTTTCATTGAATGGATGTAATAGATACTTTGTAGTGAAATGTATGATAAGTCTCTTATGAAAAGGTTCCTAAACAGCTGCCTGCAATCTGGCTTCAGCACATTATATCATTGTCTCAAAGTGATATTCATTCAGTATGTCTTATATGGAAACGCTTGAAAGGGTGAACATGAAGAAGTTTCTAAATATATACAAGCAAGATTGTTTCTCCACAGTTTTCTTTCAGTGACTGAATGTTATGTATAGTCTGTCACGACTATTGTAAAATGTTTGATGAGTCTTATGTAGAAACGTTCCTAGATAGCTATCTGTGAGCTCTATTTAGCACAGTGTTCTTTCATTGTAGGAAAATGATACCCATTCATTATGGCATATACTGAAATGTGAGAAATGTCTTAAATACAAATGTTCCTAATAATAGCTTCAAGATGCTTTCACCACAGAGTTCTTTCAGTGAAACAATATTGCAGATATTCTGTGACACTTGTAGTGAAGTGTTAGTTAAAACTTACTTGCAAGCTGGATTCAGCACAGTGTTTCTTTCATTGTTGGAAACTCATATTCAATCAGAACAGCAAATATTGAAATGGTTATAATGACTAATATGAAGATGATCCTTAATGGCTGCAAGTAAGATGGTTTCACCACAGTTTTCTCTCAGTGAACAAATGCTATATATATTCTGTCCCGCATGCAATGAAATGTTTGTTAAGTCTTATATGAACATGTTCCTAAACAGCTACCCGCAAACTGGGCTTAGAACAGTGTTCTCACACTGTTAGTAATTGATAGGTCATCTGTAGGGCATATGCTGAAATGTTTGAAATGTCTTATGTGAATATGCCCCTAAACAGCTGTAAGCACATTTGTTTCACCAGAGTCCCTTTAGTGTCTGAATCTTATGGATATTTTTCAAGTCTGTAGTGTAATTTTTTAAGTATTTTATGAAGTTCTTCCTAAACAGATACTAGGAAACAAGGGTTCAGCTCATCCTTCTTTCCTTGAGTGAATATTAAAATCATTCTGTCATGACCATAGCGCAATATTTGTTAAGACTTATAAAAAGATATTTCTAAAAGACAACTTTCCAGCTGGGTTCTTAACATTGTTCTTTCATTTTATGGAAGTGATAACCATTCTGGATGGAATACACTGAAACGTTTGAAAAGACTTGTATGAAGATACTCCTAAATAGCTACAAGCAATCTGGTTACACCACAGCGTTCTTTCATTTAATAAACTTTATATATAGTCTCCTATAGCTGTAGTGAAATGTTTTATATCATATATGAAAATGTTCCTACAGCTACCTGCAAGCTGGGATCAGCACACTGACTTTTCATTGTAATAAAGTGACAGTTACTTTGTATGGCATACACTGAAATGTCAGAAAAGACTTATATGAGTGTATTTCTAAAGAGATACAAGCAAGCTGGTTTCACAATAGTGATCTTTCATTGAATTAATGTAATAGATATTCTGTCGCACATGTTGTGAAATGTTCAATAAATCTTACATGAAAATGTTACTATAAGTCTACCTGAAAGCTGAGTTAAGTACAATGTTTTTTCATTTTCAGAAAGTATAGCTGTTCTCTATGGCTCATACTGAAATGCTAGAAAAGACTTACATGAAGATGTTCCTTAAAAGCTACAAGGAAGTTGGTTTCACCACAGCATTCTTTCAATGAGTGAATGTTATAGATATTCCATCATGCCCGTAGTGAAATGTTTGATAGGACTTATTTGAAGATTCCCCTAAAGAGCTGCAAGCAAGGTGTTTTCACCACAGTGTTCATTCAGAAAATGAATGTTATACGTATTTCTGTCATGCCTCAAGAGAACTATTTGATGTCTTATGTGAGAGTGTTCCTGAACAGCTACAAGCAAGCTTTTTCAACATAGTGTGGTTTCCTTGAATGAATGTTATGGATATCATGTTGCGGCTGTAGAGAAACGTTTGATAAGACATAAATGAAATGCTCATAAAGAGCCACTGGTTTCATCAGAACGTTCTTTCTGGATATGGAAGTGATAGCCATTCTGTAGGCATAATGAAGTGTTTGAAGAGCCTTATACGAAGACATTCCCAAGGCGCCAGAAGTAATCTGGCTTCACCACAGTGTTCTTTCAGTGAACGAGTGTTATAGCTAGTCTGTCATGCCTGTAGTGAAATGTTTAATAAGTCTTATATGAAGAGGTTTCAAACAGCCGCCAGCAAGCCGGGTTTAGCACAGTGTCCTTTAACTGTAAGTAAGTGAGAGCCATTCTGTATGGCATATACTTAAATGTTAGAGAGGTCTTATATGAAGATGTTCCTAAATAGAATCCAACAAGATGTGTTCAGGACAGAATAATTTCATCATAAGATAGTGACAGCCGTTTAGTATGGCATATACTGAAATGCTGAAAAGGACTGAAATGAAGATCTTCCTTAACAGTAAAACCAAGCCACTTTCACCATAGTGTTCTTTCATTGAATGGATGTAATAGATATTCTGTCATGCCTGTAGTTAAATGTTCAATAGGTCTTACATAAAAATACTCCTAATAATCTACCTGAAAGCTATTAAACACAACCTTCTTTCCTTGTAAGAAGGGTATGGCCATGCTGTATGCCATATACTGAAATGCTTGAAAAGCTTTATACGAAGATGTTCCTCAACAGTTACAAGAAAACTGCTTTCATCCCTGTGTTCGTTCAATGAGTGAATGTTTAGAGATTCTGTCATTCCCGCAAAGGAATGTTTAATAAGTCTTACATGAAGATGTTTCTAAACAGCTACAAGGAAATTTTTTTAAATATAGCGTTATTACATTGAATAAACATTAAAGATATCCTGTCATGACTGTAGGCAAATGTCTGATAAGACTTGAGCAAAATATTAATAAACAATTACTTGCAAGCTGGGTTCATCACAGTATTCTTTCCTGGCTATGGAGATGGTAGCCATTCTGTATGGCATAAAGTGATATGTTTGAAGAGCCTTCGATTTATATTCTTAAACAGCTAACAAGCAAGATGGTTTCTTCACAGTGTTCTTTCAGTGAATGAATGTTCTAGATATTGTCACATCTGTGGTGAAATATTTGATATATGATGTTCCTAAACAGCTACCTATAAACTGGATTCAGCATGTGTTCTTTCATTTTGTGAAAATGATAGTCGCTCTGTGTGGAATATACTTAAGTATTTGAAGTGTATTATGTGCAGATGTTCCTAAACAGTGAAAAGAAGATGGTTTTTGCACAATTTTCTTTCAGATAACAAATGTTATAGACATTGTCACATCTGTAGTCAAATGTTTGATATGATTTATGTGAAAATATCCCTAAACAGCTACCTGTTGGCTTGATTAAGCACAATGCTCTTTCATTGTAAGAAAGCGATAGCTGTTCCATGTGGCATATACTGAAATGTTTGAAATGTCATATGTGAAGATGTTCCTTAAGAGCTACTTGCTCGGTGTTTTCAAGACAATGTTCTTTCAGTGAATGAATGTTGTAGATAGTCTATCACACCCGTAGCGAAATGCTGGATAAGTTTTATGAAGATGTCCCTAAGTAGCTACAAGCAAAATGGTTTCACAACAGTGTTCTTACAGACATTGAAGGTTATAGATATTCTGTCATGCCTGTAGTGAAATGTTTGATAAGACTTGCATGAACACTTACATGAAGATGTTTCTAAACAGCCACAAGCAAGCTTTTTCAACACAGTATTTCATTGAATGGATGTAATAATCATCACATTGTGGCTGCAGAGAAACGTTTGATAAGACACACACAAAATGTTCATAAATAGCATGTGCCAGCTGGTTGCATCACAATGTTGTTTAATTTAATGGAAGTGATCATCATTCTGTATAGCATATGATGTGTTTGAATAGCCTTATATAAAGATATTCCTAAAAACTTATGAGCAATCTGGTTTGACCAGAGTGTGTTCCTCAGTGAATGAATCTTACAGAGATTCTGTCAGAGCAGTAGTGACATGTTTGGTGTTTTGTATGAAGAAACCCTAAATGGCTTCCTGCAAGATGAGTTCAACACAGTGTTATTTCATTTTAAGAAAATGATAGTCATTCTGTTTGGCATAAACGGAAATATTAGAAAAGCCTTATATCAAGAGGTTCCTAATTAGCTACCAGCAATCTGGCTTCACAATAGTGTTCTTTCATTGAATGGATGTAATAGATACTTTGTAGTGAAATGTATGATAAGTCTCTTATGAAAAGGTTCCTAAACAGCTGCCTGCAATCTGGCTTCAGCACATTATATCATTGTCTCAAAGTGATATTCATTCAGTATGTCTTATATGGAAACGCTTGAAAGGGTGAACATGAAGAAGTTTCTAAATATATACAAGCAAGATTGTTTCTCCACAGTTTTCTTTCAGTGACTGAATGTTATGTATAGTCTGTCACGACTATTGTAAAATGTTTGATGAGTCTTATGTAGAAACGTTCCTAGATAGCTATCTGTGAGCTCTATTTAGCACAGTGTTCTTTCATTGTAGGAAAATGATACCCATTCATTATGGCATATACTGAAATGTGAGAAATGTCTTAAATACAAATGTTCCTAATAATAGCTTCAAGATGCTTTCACCACAGAGTTCTTTCAGTGAAACAATATTGCAGATATTCTGTGACACTTGTAGTGAAGTGTTAGTTAAAACTTACTTGCAAGCTGGATTCAGCACAGTGTTTCTTTCATTGTTTGAAACTCATATTCAATCAGAACAGCAAATATTGAAATGGTTATAATGACTAATATGAAGATGATCCTTAATGGCTGCAAGTAAGATGGTTTCACCACAGTTTTCTCTCAGTGAACAAATGCTATATATATTCTGTCCCGCATGCAATGAAATGTTTGTTAAGTCTTATATGAACATGTTCCTAAACAGCTACCCGCAAACTGGGCTTAGAACAGTGTTCTCACACTGTTAGTAATTGATAGGTCATCTGTAGGGCATATGCTGAAATGTTTGAAATGTCTTATGTGAATATGCCCCTAAACAGCTGTAAGCACATTTGTTTCACCAGAGTCCCTTTAGTGTCTGAATCTTATGGATATTTTTCAAGTCTGTAGTGTAATTTTTTAAGTATTTTATGAAGTTCTTCCTAAACAGATACTAGGAAACAAGGGTTCAGCTCATCCTTCTTTCCTTGAGTGAATATTAAAATCATTCTGTCATGACCATAGCGCAATATTTGTTAAGACTTATAAAAAGATATTTCTAAAAGACAACTTTCCAGCTGGGTTCTTAACATTGTTCTTTCATTTTATGGAAGTGATAACCATTCTGGATGGAATACACTGAAACGTTTGAAAAGACTTGTATGAAGATACTCCTAAATAGCTACAAGCAATCTGGTTACACCACAGCGTTCTTTCATTTAATAAACTTTATATATAGTCTCCTATAGCTGTAGTGAAATGTTTTATATCATATATGAAAATGTTCCTACAGCTACCTGCAAGCTGGGATCAGCACACTGACTTTTCATTGTAATAAAGTGACAGTTACTTTGTATGGCATACACTGAAATGTCAGAAAAGACTTATATGAGTGTATTTCTAAAGAGATACAAGCAAGCTGGTTTCACAATAGTGATCTTTCATTGAATTAATGTAATAGATATTCTGTCGCACATGTTGTGAAATGTTCAATAAATCTTACATGAAAATGTTACTATAAGTCTACCTGAAAGCTGAGTTAAGTACAATGTTTTTTCATTTTCAGAAAGTATAGCTGTTCTCTATGGCTCATACTGAAATGCTAGAAAAGACTTACATGAAGATGTTCCTTAAAAGCTACAAGGAAGTTGGTTTCACCACAGCATTCTTTCAATGAGTGAATGTTATAGATATTCCATCATGCCCGTAGTGAAATGTTTGATAGGACTTATTTGAAGATTCCCCTAAAGAGCTGCAAGCAAGGTGTTTTCACCACAGTGTTCATTCAGAAAATGAATGTTATACGTATTTCTGTCATGCCTCAAGAGAACTATTTGATGTCTTATGTGAGAGTGTTCCTGAACAGCTACAAGCAAGCTTTTTCAACATAGTGTGGTTTCCTTGAATGAATGTTATGGATATCATGTTGCGGCTGTAGAGAAACGTTTGATAAGACATAAATGAAATGCTCATAAAGAGCCACTGGTTTCATCAGAACGTTCTTTCTGGATATGGAAGTGATAGCCATTCTGTAGGCATAATGAAGTGTTTGAAGAGCCTTATACGAAGACATTCCCAAGGCGCCAGAAGTAATCTGGCTTCACCACAGTGTTCTTTCAGTGAACGAGTGTTATAGCTAGTCTGTCATGCCTGTAGTGAAATGTTTAATAAGTCTTATATGAAGAGGTTTCAAACAGCCGCCAGCAAGCCGGGTTTAGCACAGTGTCCTTTAACTGTAAGTAAGTGAGAGCCATTCTGTATGGCATATACTTAAATGTTAGAGAGGTCTTATATGAAGATGTTCCTAAATAGAATCCAACAAGATGTGTTCAGGACAGAATAATTTCATCATAAGATAGTGACAGCCGTTTAGTATGGCATATACTGAAATGCTGAAAAGGACTGAAATGAAGATCTTCCTTAACAGTAAAACCAAGCCACTTTCACCATAGTGTTCTTTCATTGAATGGATGTAATAGATATTCTGTCATGCCTGTAGTTAAATGTTCAATAGGTCTTACATAAAAATACTCCTAATAATCTACCTGAAAGCTATTAAACACAACCTTCTTTCCTTGTAAGAAGGGTATGGCCATGCTGTATGCCATATACTGAAATGCTTGAAAAGCTTTATACGAAGATGTTCCTCAACAGTTACAAGAAAACTGCTTTCATCCCTGTGTTCGTTCAATGAGTGAATGTTTAGAGATTCTGTCATTCCCGCAAAGGAATGTTTAATAAGTCTTACATGAAGATGTTTCTAAACAGCTACAAGGAAATTTTTTTAAATATAGCGTTATTACATTGAATAAACATTAAAGATATCCTGTCATGACTGTAGGCAAATGTCTGATAAGACTTGAGCAAAATATTAATAAACAATTACTTGCAAGCTGGGTTCATCACAGTATTCTTTCCTGGCTATGGAGATGGTAGCCATTCTGTATGGCATAAAGTGATATGTTTGAAGAGCCTTCGATTTATATTCTTAAACAGCTAACAAGCAAGATGGTTTCTTCACAGTGTTCTTTCAGTGAATGAATGTTCTAGATATTGTCACATCTGTGGTGAAATATTTGATATATGATGTTCCTAAACAGCTACCTATAAACTGGATTCAGCATGTGTTCTTTCATTTTGTGAAAATGATAGTCGCTCTGTGTGGAATATACTTAAGTATTTGAAGTGTATTATGTGCAGATGTTCCTAAACAGTGAAAAGAAGATGGTTTTTGCATAATTTTCTTTCAGATAACAAATGTTATAGACATTGTCACATCTGTAGTCAAATGTTTGATATGATTTATGTGAAAATATCCCTAAACAGCTACCTGTTGGCTTGATTAAGCACAATGCTCTTTCATTGTAAGAAAGCGATAGCTGTTCCATGTGGCATATACTGAAATGTTTGAAATGTCATATGTGAAGATGTTCCTTAAGAGCTACTTGCTCGGTGTTTTCAAGACAATGTTCTTTCAGTGAATGAATGTTGTAGATAGTCTATCACACCCGTAGCGAAATGCTGGATAAGTTTTATGAAGATGTCCCTAAGTAGCTACAAGCAAAATGGTTTCACAACAGTGTTCTTACAGACATTGAAGGTTATAGATATTCTGTCATGCCTGTAGTGAAATGTTTGATAAGACTTGCATGAACACTTACATGAAGATGTTTCTAAACAGCCACAAGCAAGCTTTTTCAACACAGTATTTCATTGAATGGATGTAATAATCATCACATTGTGGCTGCAGAGAAACGTTTGATAAGACACACACAAAATGATCATAAATAGCATGTGCCAGCTGGTTGCATCACAATGTTGTTTAATTTAATGGAAGTGATCATCATTCTGTATAGCATATGATGTGTTTGAATAGCCTTATATAAAGATATTCCTAAAAACTTATGAGCAATCTGGTTTGACCAGAGTGTGTTCCTCAGTGAATGAATCTTACAGAGATTCTGTCAGAGCAGTAGTGACATGTTTGGTGTTTTGTATGAAGAAACCCTAAATGGCTTCCTGCAAGATGAGTTCAACACAGTGTTATTTCATTTTAAGAAAATGATAGTCATTCTGTTTGGCATAAACGGAAATATTAGAAAAGCCTTATATCAAGAGGTTCCTAATTAGCTACCAGCAATCTGGCTTCACAATAGTGTTCTTTCATTGAATGGATGTAATAGATACTTTGTAGTGAAATGTATGATAAGTCTCTTATGAAAAGGTTCCTAAACAGCTGCCTGCAATCTGGCTTCAGCACATTATATCATTGTCTCAAAGTGATATTCATTCAGTATGTCTTATATGGAAACGCTTGAAAGGGTGAACATGAAGAAGTTTCTAAATATATACAAGCAAGATTGTTTCTCCACAGTTTTCTTTCAGTGACTGAATGTTATGTATAGTCTGTCACGACTATTGTAAAATGTTTGATGAGTCTTATGTAGAAACGTTCCTAGATAGCTATCTGTGAGCTCTATTTAGCACAGTGTTCTTTCATTGTAGGAAAATGATACCCATTCATTATGGCATATACTGAAATGTGAGAAATGTCTTAAATACAAATGTTCCTAATAATAGCTTCAAGATGCTTTCACCACAGAGTTCTTTCAGTGAAACAATATTGCAGATATTCTGTGACACTTGTAGTGAAGTGTTAGTTAAAACTTACTTGCAAGCTGGATTCAGCACAGTGTTTCTTTCATTGTTGGAAACTCATATTCAATCAGAACAGCAAATATTGAAATGGTTATAATGACTAATATGAAGATGATCCTTAATGGCTGCAAGTAAGATGGTTTCACCACAGTTTTCTCTCAGTGAACAAATGCTATATATATTCTGTCCCGCATGCAATGAAATGTTTGTTAAGTCTTATATGAACATGTTCCTAAACAGCTACCCGCAAACTGGGCTTAGAACAGTGTTCTCACACTGTTAGTAATTGATAGGTCATCTGTAGGGCATATGCTGAAATGTTTGAAATGTCTTATGTGAATATGCCCCTAAACAGCTGTAAGCACATTTGTTTCACCAGAGTCCCTTTAGTGTCTGAATCTTATGGATATTTTTCAAGTCTGTAGTGTAATTTTTTAAGTATTTTATGAAGTTCTTCCTAAACAGATACTAGGAAACAAGGGTTCAGCTCATCCTTCTTTCCTTGAGTGAATATTAAAATCATTCTGTCATGACCATAGCGCAATATTTGTTAAGACTTATAAAAAGATATTTCTAAAAGACAACTTTCCAGCTGGGTTCTTAACATTGTTCTTTCATTTTATGGAAGTGATAACCATTCTGGATGGAATACACTGAAACGTTTGAAAAGACTTGTATGAAGATACTCCTAAATAGCTACAAGCAATCTGGTTACACCACAGCGTTCTTTCATTTAATAAACTTTATATATAGTCTCCTATAGCTGTAGTGAAATGTTTTATATCATATATGAAAATGTTCCTACAGCTACCTGCAAGCTGGGATCAGCACACTGACTTTTCATTGTAATAAAGTGACAGTTACTTTGTATGGCATACACTGAAATGTCAGAAAAGACTTATATGAGTGTATTTCTAAAGAGATACAAGCAAGCTGGTTTCACAATAGTGATCTTTCATTGAATTAATGTAATAGATATTCTGTCGCACATGTTGTGAAATGTTCAATAAATCTTACATGAAAATGTTACTATAAGTCTACCTGAAAGCTGAGTTAAGTACAATGTTTTTTCATTTTCAGAAAGTATAGCTGTTCTCTATGGCTCATACTGAAATGCTAGAAAAGACTTACATGAAGATGTTCCTTAAAAGCTACAAGGAAGTTGGTTTCACCACAGCATTCTTTCAATGAGTGAATGTTATAGATATTCCATCATGCCCGTAGTGAAATGTTTGATAGGACTTATTTGAAGATTCCCCTAAAGAGCTGCAAGCAAGGTGTTTTCACCACAGTGTTCATTCAGAAAATGAATGTTATACGTATTTCTGTCATGCCTCAAGAGAACTATTTGATGTCTTATGTGAGAGTGTTCCTGAACAGCTACAAGCAAGCTTTTTCAACATAGTGTGGTTTCCTTGAATGAATGTTATGGATATCATGTTGCGGCTGTAGAGAAACGTTTGATAAGACATAAATGAAATGCTCATAAAGAGCCACTGGTTTCATCAGAACGTTCTTTCTGGATATGGAAGTGATAGCCATTCTGTAGGCATAATGAAGTGTTTGAAGAGCCTTATACGAAGACATTCCCAAGGCGCCAGAAGTAATCTGGCTTCACCACAGTGTTCTTTCAGTGAACGAGTGTTATAGCTAGTCTGTCATGCCTGTAGTGAAATGTTTAATAAGTCTTATATGAAGAGGTTTCAAACAGCCGCCAGCAAGCCGGGTTTAGCACAGTGTCCTTTAACTGTAAGTAAGTGAGAGCCATTCTGTATGGCATATACTTAAATGTTAGAGAGGTCTTATATGAAGATGTTCCTAAATAGAATCCAACAAGATGTGTTCAGGACAGAATAATTTCATCATAAGATAGTGACAGCCGTTTAGTATGGCATATACTGAAATGCTGAAAAGGACTGAAATGAAGATCTTCCTTAACAGTAAAACCAAGCCACTTTCACCATAGTGTTCTTTCATTGAATGGATGTAATAGATATTCTGTCATGCCTGTAGTTAAATGTTCAATAGGTCTTACATAAAAATACTCCTAATAATCTACCTGAAAGCTATTAAACACAACCTTCTTTCCTTGTAAGAAGGGTATGGCCATGCTGTATGCCATATACTGAAATGCTTGAAAAGCTTTATACGAAGATGTTCCTCAACAGTTACAAGAAAACTGCTTTCATCCCTGTGTTCGTTCAATGAGTGAATGTTTAGAGATTCTGTCATTCCCGCAAAGGAATGTTTAATAAGTCTTACATGAAGATGTTTCTAAACAGCTACAAGGAAATTTTTTTAAATATAGCGTTATTACATTGAATAAACATTAAAGATATCCTGTCATGACTGTAGGCAAATGTCTGATAAGACTTGAGCAAAATATTAATAAACAATTACTTGCAAGCTGGGTTCATCACAGTATTCTTTCCTGGCTATGGAGATGGTAGCCATTCTGTATGGCATAAAGTGATATGTTTGAAGAGCCTTCGATTTATATTCTTAAACAGCTAACAAGCAAGATGGTTTCTTCACAGTGTTCTTTCAGTGAATGAATGTTCTAGATATTGTCACATCTGTGGTGAAATATTTGATATATGATGTTCCTAAACAGCTACCTATAAACTGGATTCAGCATGTGTTCTTTCATTTTGTGAAAATGATAGTCGCTCTGTGTGGAATATACTTAAGTATTTGAAGTGTATTATGTGCAGATGTTCCTAAACAGTGAAAAGAAGATGGTTTTTGCACAATTTTCTTTCAGATAACAAATGTTATAGACATTGTCACATCTGTAGTCAAATGTTTGATATGATTTATGTGAAAATATCCCTAAACAGCTACCTGTTGGCTTGATTAAGCACAATGCTCTTTCATTGTAAGAAAGCGATAGCTGTTCCATGTGGCATATACTGAAATGTTTGAAATGTCATATGTGAAGATGTTCCTTAAGAGCTACTTGCTCGGTGTTTTCAAGACAATGTTCTTTCAGTGAATGAATGTTGTAGATAGTCTATCACACCCGTAGCGAAATGCTGGATAAGTTTTATGAAGATGTCCCTAAGTAGCTACAAGCAAAATGGTTTCACAACAGTGTTCTTACAGACATTGAAGGTTATAGATATTCTGTCATGCCTGTAGTGAAATGTTTGATAAGACTTGCATGAACACTTACATGAAGATGTTTCTAAACAGCCACAAGCAAGCTTTTTCAACACAGTATTTCATTGAATGGATGTAATAATCATCACATTGTGGCTGCAGAGAAACGTTTGATAAGACACACACAAAATGTTCATAAATAGCATGTGCCAGCTGGTTGCATCACAATGTTGTTTAATTTAATGGAAGTGATCATCATTCTGTATAGCATATGATGTGTTTGAATAGCCTTATATAAAGATATTCCTAAAAACTTATGAGCAATCTGGTTTGACCAGAGTGTGTTCCTCAGTGAATGAATCTTACAGAGATTCTGTCAGAGCAGTAGTGACATGTTTGGTGTTTTGTATGAAGAAACCCTAAATGGCTTCCTGCAAGATGAGTTCAACACAGTGTTATTTCATTTTAAGAAAATGATAGTCATTCTGTTTGGCATAAACGGAAATATTAGAAAAGCCTTATATCAAGAGGTTCCTAATTAGCTACCAGCAATCTGGCTTCACAATAGTGTTCTTTCATTGAATGGATGTAATAGATACTTTGTAGTGAAATGTATGATAAGTCTCTTATGAAAAGGTTCCTAAACAGCTGCCTGCAATCTGGCTTCAGCACATTATATCATTGTCTCAAAGTGATATTCATTCAGTATGTCTTATATGGAAACGCTTGAAAGGGTGAACATGAAGAAGTTTCTAAATATATACAAGCAAGATTGTTTCTCCACAGTTTTCTTTCAGTGACTGAATGTTATGTATAGTCTGTCACGACTATTGTAAAATGTTTGATGAGTCTTATGTAGAAACGTTCCTAGATAGCTATCTGTGAGCTCTATTTAGCACAGTGTTCTTTCATTGTAGGAAAATGATACCCATTCATTATGGCATATACTGAAATGTGAGAAATGTCTTAAATACAAATGTTCCTAATAATAGCTTCAAGATGCTTTCACCACAGAGTTCTTTCAGTGAAACAATATTGCAGATATTCTGTGACACTTGTAGTGAAGTGTTAGTTAAAACTTACTTGCAAGCTGGATTCAGCACAGTGTTTCTTTCATTGTTTGAAACTCATATTCAATCAGAACAGCAAATATTGAAATGGTTATAATGACTAATATGAAGATGATCCTTAATGGCTGCAAGTAAGATGGTTTCACCACAGTTTTCTCTCAGTGAACAAATGCTATATATATTCTGTCCCGCATGCAATGAAATGTTTGTTAAGTCTTATATGAACATGTTCCTAAACAGCTACCCGCAAACTGGGCTTAGAACAGTGTTCTCACACTGTTAGTAATTGATAGGTCATCTGTAGGGCATATGCTGAAATGTTTGAAATGTCTTATGTGAATATGCCCCTAAACAGCTGTAAGCACATTTGTTTCACCAGAGTCCCTTTAGTGTCTGAATCTTATGGATATTTTTCAAGTCTGTAGTGTAATTTTTTAAGTATTTTATGAAGTTCTTCCTAAACAGATACTAGGAAACAAGGGTTCAGCTCATCCTTCTTTCCTTGAGTGAATATTAAAATCATTCTGTCATGACCATAGCGCAATATTTGTTAAGACTTATAAAAAGATATTTCTAAAAGACAACTTTCCAGCTGGGTTCTTAACATTGTTCTTTCATTTTATGGAAGTGATAACCATTCTGGATGGAATACACTGAAACGTTTGAAAAGACTTGTATGAAGATACTCCTAAATAGCTACAAGCAATCTGGTTACACCACAGCGTTCTTTCATTTAATAAACTTTATATATAGTCTCCTATAGCTGTAGTGAAATGTTTTATATCATATATGAAAATGTTCCTACAGCTACCTGCAAGCTGGGATCAGCACACTGACTTTTCATTGTAATAAAGTGACAGTTACTTTGTATGGCATACACTGAAATGTCAGAAAAGACTTATATGAGTGTATTTCTAAAGAGATACAAGCAAGCTGGTTTCACAATAGTGATCTTTCATTGAATTAATGTAATAGATATTCTGTCGCACATGTTGTGAAATGTTCAATAAATCTTACATGAAAATGTTACTATAAGTCTACCTGAAAGCTGAGTTAAGTACAATGTTTTTTCATTTTCAGAAAGTATAGCTGTTCTCTATGGCTCATACTGAAATGCTACAAAAGACTTACATGAAGATGTTCCTTAAAAGCTACAAGGAAGTTGGTTTCACCACAGCATTCTTTCAATGAGTGAATGTTATAGATATTCCATCATGCCCGTAGTGAAATGTTTGATAGGACTTATTTGAAGATTCCCCTAAAGAGCTGCAAGCAAGGTGTTTTCACCACAGTGTTCATTCAGAAAATGAATGTTATACGTATTTCTGTCATGCCTCAAGAGAACTATTTGATGTCTTATGTGAGAGTGTTCCTGAACAGCTACAAGCAAGCTTTTTCAACATAGTGTGGTTTCCTTGAATGAATGTTATGGATATCATGTTGCGGCTGTAGAGAAACGTTTGATAAGACATAAATGAAATGCTCATAAAGAGCCACTGGTTTCATCAGAACGTTCTTTCTGGATATGGAAGTGATAGCCATTCTGTAGGCATAATGAAGTGTTTGAAGAGCCTTATACGAAGACATTCCCAAGGCGCCAGAAGTAATCTGGCTTCACCACAGTGTTCTTTCAGTGAACGAGTGTTATAGCTAGTCTGTCATGCCTGTAGTGAAATGTTTAATAAGTCTTATATGAAGAGGTTTCAAACAGCCGCCAGCAAGCCGGGTTTAGCACAGTGTCCTTTAACTGTAAGTAAGTGAGAGCCATTCTGTATGGCATATACTTAAATGTTAGAGAGGTCTTATATGAAGATGTTCCTAAATAGAATCCAACAAGATGTGTTCAGGACAGAATAATTTCATCATAAGATAGTGACAGCCGTTTAGTATGGCATATACTGAAATGCTGAAAAGGACTGAAATGAAGATCTTCCTTAACAGTAAAACCAAGCCACTTTCACCATAGTGTTCTTTCATTGAATGGATGTAATAGATATTCTGTCATGCCTGTAGTTAAATGTTCAATAGGTCTTACATAAAAATACTCCTAATAATCTACCTGAAAGCTATTAAACACAACCTTCTTTCCTTGTAAGAAGGGTATGGCCATGCTGTATGCCATATACTGAAATGCTTGAAAAGCTTTATACGAAGATGTTCCTCAACAGTTACAAGAAAACTGCTTTCATCCCTGTGTTCGTTCAATGAGTGAATGTTTAGAGATTCTGTCATTCCCGCAAAGGAATGTTTAATAAGTCTTACATGAAGATGTTTCTAAACAGCTACAAGGAAATTTTTTTAAATATAGCGTTATTACATTGAATAAACATTAAAGATATCCTGTCATGACTGTAGGCAAATGTCTGATAAGACTTGAGCAAAATATTAATAAACAATTACTTGCAAGCTGGGTTCATCACAGTATTCTTTCCTGGCTATGGAGATGGTAGCCATTCTGTATGGCATAAAGTGATATGTTTGAAGAGCCTTCGATTTATATTCTTAAACAGCTAACAAGCAAGATGGTTTCTTCACAGTGTTCTTTCAGTGAATGAATGTTCTAGATATTGTCACATCTGTGGTGAAATATTTGATATATGATGTTCCTAAACAGCTACCTATAAACTGGATTCAGCATGTGTTCTTTCATTTTGTGAAAATGATAGTCGCTCTGTGTGGAATATACTTAAGTATTTGAAGTGTATTATGTGCAGATGTTCCTAAACAGTGAAAAGAAGATGGTTTTTGCATAATTTTCTTTCAGATAACAAATGTTATAGACATTGTCACATCTGTAGTCAAATGTTTGATATGATTTATGTGAAAATATCCCTAAACAGCTACCTGTTGGCTTGATTAAGCACAATGCTCTTTCATTGTAAGAAAGCGATAGCTGTTCCATGTGGCATATACTGAAATGTTTGAAATGTCATATGTGAAGATGTTCCTTAAGAGCTACTTGCTCGGTGTTTTCAAGACAATGTTCTTTCAGTGAATGAATGTTGTAGATAGTCTATCACACCCGTAGCGAAATGCTGGATAAGTTTTATGAAGATGTCCCTAAGTAGCTACAAGCAAAATGGTTTCACAACAGTGTTCTTACAGACATTGAAGGTTATAGATATTCTGTCATGCCTGTAGTGAAATGTTTGATAAGACTTGCATGAACACTTACATGAAGATGTTTCTAAACAGCCACAAGCAAGCTTTTTCAACACAGTATTTCATTGAATGGATGTAATAATCATCACATTGTGGCTGCAGAGAAACGTTTGATAAGACACACACAAAATGATCATAAATAGCATGTGCCAGCTGGTTGCATCACAATGTTGTTTAATTTAATGGAAGTGATCATCATTCTGTATAGCATATGATGTGTTTGAATAGCCTTATATAAAGATATTCCTAAAAACTTATGAGCAATCTGGTTTGACCAGAGTGTGTTCCTCAGTGAATGAATCTTACAGAGATTCTGTCAGAGCAGTAGTGACATGTTTGGTGTTTTGTATGAAGAAACCCTAAATGGCTTCCTGCAAGATGAGTTCAACACAGTGTTATTTCATTTTAAGAAAATGATAGTCATTCTGTTTGGCATAAACGGAAATATTAGAAAAGCCTTATATCAAGAGGTTCCTAATTAGCTACCAGCAATCTGGCTTCACAATAGTGTTCTTTCATTGAATGGATGTAATAGATACTTTGTAGTGAAATGTATGATAAGTCTCTTATGAAAAGGTTCCTAAACAGCTGCCTGCAATCTGGCTTCAGCACATTATATCATTGTCTCAAAGTGATATTCATTCAGTATGTCTTATATGGAAACGCTTGAAAGGGTGAACATGAAGAAGTTTCTAAATATATACAAGCAAGATTGTTTCTCCACAGTTTTCTTTCAGTGACTGAATGTTATGTATAGTCTGTCACGACTATTGTAAAATGTTTGATAAGTCTTATGTAAAAACGTTCCTAGATAGCTATCTGTGAGCTCTATTTAGCACAGTGTTCTTTCATTGTAGGAAAATGATACCCATTCATTATGGCATATACTGAAATGTGAGAAATGTCTTAAATACAAATGTTCCTAATAATAGCTTCAAGATGCTTTCACCACAGAGTTCTTTCAGTGAAACAATATTGCAGATATTCTGTGACACTTGTAGTGAAGTGTTAGTTAAAACTTACTTGCAAGCTGGATTCAGCACAGTGTTTCTTTCATTGTTGGAAACTCATATTCAATCAGAACAGCAAATATTGAAATGGTTATAATGACTAATATGAAGATGATCCTTAATGGCTGCAAGTAAGATGGTTTCACCACAGTTTTCTCTCAGTGAACAAATGCTATATATATTCTGTCCCGCATGCAATGAAATGTTTGTTAAGTCTTATATGAACATGTTCCTAAACAGCTACCCGCAAACTGGGCTTAGAACAGTGTTCTCACACTGTTAGTAATTGATAGGTCATCTGTAGGGCATATGCTGAAATGTTTGAAATGTCTTATGTGAATATGCCCCTAAACAGCTGTAAGCACATTTGTTTCACCAGAGTCCCTTTAGTGTCTGAATCTTATGGATATTTTTCAAGTCTGTAGTGTAATTTTTTAAGTATTTTATGAAGTTCTTCCTAAACAGATACTAGGAAACAAGGGTTCAGCTCATCCTTCTTTCCTTGAGTGAATATTAAAATCATTCTGTCATGACCATAGCGCAATATTTGTTAAGACTTATAAAAAGATATTTCTAAAAGACAACTTTCCAGCTGGGTTCTTAACATTGTTCTTTCATTTTATGGAAGTGATAACCATTCTGGATGGAATACACTGAAACGTTTGAAAAGACTTGTATGAAGATACTCCTAAATAGCTACAAGCAATCTGGTTACACCACAGCGTTCTTTCATTTAATAAACTTTATATATAGTCTCCTATAGCTGTAGTGAAATGTTTTATATCATATATGAAAATGTTCCTACAGCTACCTGCAAGCTGGGATCAGCACACTGACTTTTCATTGTAATAAAGTGACAGTTACTTTGTATGGCATACACTGAAATGTCAGAAAAGACTTATATGAGTGTATTTCTAAAGAGATACAAGCAAGCTGGTTTCACAATAGTGATCTTTCATTGAATTAATGTAATAGATATTCTGTCGCACATGTTGTGAAATGTTCAATAAATCTTACATGAAAATGTTACTATAAGTCTACCTGAAAGCTGAGTTAAGTACAATGTTTTTTCATTTTCAGAAAGTATAGCTGTTCTCTATGGCTCATACTGAAATGCTAGAAAAGACTTACATGAAGATGTTCCTTAAAAGCTACAAGGAAGTTGGTTTCACCACAGCATTCTTTCAATGAGTGAATGTTATAGATATTCCATCATGCCCGTAGTGAAATGTTTGATAGGACTTATTTGAAGATTCCCCTAAAGAGCTGCAAGCAAGGTGTTTTCACCACAGTGTTCATTCAGAAAATGAATGTTATACGTATTTCTGTCATGCCTCAAGAGAACTATTTGATGTCTTATGTGAGAGTGTTCCTGAACAGCTACAAGCAAGCTTTTTCAACATAGTGTGGTTTCCTTGAATGAATGTTATGGATATCATGTTGCGGCTGTAGAGAAACGTTTGATAAGACATAAATGAAATGCTCATAAAGAGCCACTGGTTTCATCAGAACGTTCTTTCTGGATATGGAAGTGATAGCCATTCTGTAGGCATAATGAAGTGTTTGAAGAGCCTTATACGAAGACATTCCCAAGGCGCCAGAAGTAATCTGGCTTCACCACAGTGTTCTTTCAGTGAACGAGTGTTATAGCTAGTCTGTCATGCCTGTAGTGAAATGTTTAATAAGTCTTATATGAAGAGGTTTCAAACAGCCGCCAGCAAGCCGGGTTTAGCACAGTGTCCTTTAACTGTAAGTAAGTGAGAGCCATTCTGTATGGCATATACTTAAATGTTAGAGAGGTCTTATATGAAGATGTTCCTAAATAGAATCCAACAAGATGTGTTCAGGACAGAATAATTTCATCATAAGATAGTGACAGCCGTTTAGTATGGCATATACTGAAATGCTGAAAAGGACTGAAATGAAGATCTTCCTTAACAGTAAAACCAAGCCACTTTCACCATAGTGTTCTTTCATTGAATGGATGTAATAGATATTCTGTCATGCCTGTAGTTAAATGTTCAATAGGTCTTACATAAAAATACTCCTAATAATCTACCTGAAAGCTATTAAACACAACCTTCTTTCCTTGTAAGAAGGGTATGGCCATGCTGTATGCCATATACTGAAATGCTTGAAAAGCTTTATACGAAGATGTTCCTCAACAGTTACAAGAAAACTGCTTTCATCCCTGTGTTCGTTCAATGAGTGAATGTTTAGAGATTCTGTCATTCCCGCAAAGGAATGTTTAATAAGTCTTACATGAAGATGTTTCTAAACAGCTACAAGGAAATTTTTTTAAATATAGCGTTATTACATTGAATAAACATTAAAGATATCCTGTCATGACTGTAGGCAAATGTCTGATAAGACTTGAGCAAAATATTAATAAACAATTACTTGCAAGCTGGGTTCATCACAGTATTCTTTCCTGGCTATGGAGATGGTAGCCATTCTGTATGGCATAAAGTGATATGTTTGAAGAGCCTTCGATTTATATTCTTAAACAGCTAACAAGCAAGATGGTTTCTTCACAGTGTTCTTTCAGTGAATGAATGTTCTAGATATTGTCACATCTGTGGTGAAATATTTGATATATGATGTTCCTAAACAGCTACCTATAAACTGGATTCAGCATGTGTTCTTTCATTTTGTGAAAATGATAGTCGCTCTGTGTGGAATATACTTAAGTATTTGAAGTGTATTATGTGCAGATGTTCCTAAACAGTGAAAAGAAGATGGTTTTTGCATAATTTTCTTTCAGATAACAAATGTTATAGACATTGTCACATCTGTAGTCAAATGTTTGATATGATTTATGTGAAAATATCCCTAAACAGCTACCTGTTGGCTTGATTAAGCACAATGCTCTTTCATTGTAAGAAAGCGATAGCTGTTCCATGTGGCATATACTGAAATGTTTGAAATGTCATATGTGAAGATGTTCCTTAAGAGCTACTTGCTCGGTGTTTTCAAGACAATGTTCTTTCAGTGAATGAATGTTGTAGATAGTCTATCACACCCGTAGCGAAATGCTGGATAAGTTTTATGAAGATGTCCCTAAGTAGCTACAAGCAAAATGGTTTCACAACAGTGTTCTTACAGACATTGAAGGTTATAGATATTCTGTCATGCCTGTAGTGAAATGTTTGATAAGACTTGCATGAACACTTACATGAAGATGTTTCTAAACAGCCACAAGCAAGCTTTTTCAACACAGTATTTCATTGAATGGATGTAATAATCATCACATTGTGGCTGCAGAGAAACGTTTGATAAGACACACACAAAATGATCATAAATAGCATGTGCCAGCTGGTTGCATCACAATGTTGTTTAATTTAATGGAAGTGATCATCATTCTGTATAGCATATGATGTGTTTGAATAGCCTTATATAAAGATATTCCTAAAAACTTATGAGCAATCTGGTTTGACCAGAGTGTGTTCCTCAGTGAATGAATCTTACAGAGATTCTGTCAGAGCAGTAGTGACATGTTTGGTGTTTTGTATGAAGAAACCCTAAATGGCTTCCTGCAAGATGAGTTCAACACAGTGTTATTTCATTTTAAGAAAATGATAGTCATTCTGTTTGGCATAAACGGAAATATTAGAAAAGCCTTATATCAAGAGGTTCCTAATTAGCTACCAGCAATCTGGCTTCACAATAGTGTTCTTTCATTGAATGGATGTAATAGATACTTTGTAGTGAAATGTATGATAAGTCTCTTATGAAAAGGTTCCTAAACAGCTGCCTGCAATCTGGCTTCAGCACATTATATCATTGTCTCAAAGTGATATTCATTCAGTATGTCTTATATGGAAACGCTTGAAAGGGTGAACATGAAGAAGTTTCTAAATATATACAAGCAAGATTGTTTCTCCACAGTTTTCTTTCAGTGACTGAATGTTATGTATAGTCTGTCACGACTATTGTAAAATGTTTGATGAGTCTTATGTAGAAACGTTCCTAGATAGCTATCTGTGAGCTCTATTTAGCACAGTGTTCTTTCATTGTAGGAAAATGATACCCATTCATTATGGCATATACTGAAATGTGAGAAATGTCTTAAATACAAATGTTCCTAATAATAGCTTCAAGATGCTTTCACCACAGAGTTCTTTCAGTGAAACAATATTGCAGATATTCTGTGACACTTGTAGTGAAGTGTTAGTTAAAACTTACTTGCAAGCTGGATTCAGCACAGTGTTTCTTTCATTGTTGGAAACTCATATTCAATCAGAACAGCAAATATTGAAATGGTTATAATGACTAATATGAAGATGATCCTTAATGGCTGCAAGTAAGATGGTTTCACCACAGTTTTCTCTCAGTGAACAAATGCTATATATATTCTGTCCCGCATGCAATGAAATGTTTGTTAAGTCTTATATGAACATGTTCCTAAACAGCTACCCGCAAACTGGGCTTAGAACAGTGTTCTCACACTGTTAGTAATTGATAGGTCATCTGTAGGGCATATGCTGAAATGTTTGAAATGTCTTATGTGAATATGCCCCTAAACAGCTGTAAGCACATTTGTTTCACCAGAGTCCCTTTAGTGTCTGAATCTTATGGATATTTTTCAAGTCTGTAGTGTAATTTTTTAAGTATTTTATGAAGTTCTTCCTAAACAGATACTAGGAAACAAGGGTTCAGCTCATCCTTCTTTCCTTGAGTGAATATTAAAATCATTCTGTCATGACCATAGCGCAATATTTGTTAAGACTTATAAAAAGATATTTCTAAAAGACAACTTTCCAGCTGGGTTCTTAACATTGTTCTTTCATTTTATGGAAGTGATAACCATTCTGGATGGAATACACTGAAACGTTTGAAAAGACTTGTATGAAGATACTCCTAAATAGCTACAAGCAATCTGGTTACACCACAGCGTTCTTTCATTTAATAAACTTTATATATAGTCTCCTATAGCTGTAGTGAAATGTTTTATATCATATATGAAAATGTTCCTACAGCTACCTGCAAGCTGGGATCAGCACACTGACTTTTCATTGTAATAAAGTGACAGTTACTTTGTATGGCATACACTGAAATGTCAGAAAAGACTTATATGAGTGTATTTCTAAAGAGATACAAGCAAGCTGGTTTCACAATAGTGATCTTTCATTGAATTAATGTAATAGATATTCTGTCGCACATGTTGTGAAATGTTCAATAAATCTTACATGAAAATGTTACTATAAGTCTACCTGAAAGCTGAGTTAAGTACAATGTTTTTTCATTTTCAGAAAGTATAGCTGTTCTCTATGGCTCATACTGAAATGCTAGAAAAGACTTACATGAAGATGTTCCTTAAAAGCTACAAGGAAGTTGGTTTCACCACAGCATTCTTTCAATGAGTGAATGTTATAGATATTCCATCATGCCCGTAGTGAAATGTTTGATAGGACTTATTTGAAGATTCCCCTAAAGAGCTGCAAGCAAGGTGTTTTCACCACAGTGTTCATTCAGAAAATGAATGTTATACGTATTTCTGTCATGCCTCAAGAGAACTATTTGATGTCTTATGTGAGAGTGTTCCTGAACAGCTACAAGCAAGCTTTTTCAACATAGTGTGGTTTCCTTGAATGAATGTTATGGATATCATGTTGCGGCTGTAGAGAAACGTTTGATAAGACATAAATGAAATGCTCATAAAGAGCCACTGGTTTCATCAGAACGTTCTTTCTGGATATGGAAGTGATAGCCATTCTGTAGGCATAATGAAGTGTTTGAAGAGCCTTATACGAAGACATTCCCAAGGCGCCAGAAGTAATCTGGCTTCACCACAGTGTTCTTTCAGTGAACGAGTGTTATAGCTAGTCTGTCATGCCTG
This sequence comes from Equus asinus, assembly GCF_041296235.1. Lineage (NCBI taxonomy): Eukaryota > Metazoa > Chordata > Mammalia > Perissodactyla > Equidae > Equus > Equus asinus. The sequence goes on from NC_091817.1 coordinate 12,876,067, forward strand.
TAGTGAAATGTTTAATAAGTCTTATATGAAGAGGTTTCAAACAGCCGCCAGCAAGCCGGGTTTAGCACAGTGTCCTTTAACTGTAAGTAAGTGAGAGCCATTCTGTATGGCATATACTTAAATGTTAGAGAGGTCTTATATGAAGATGTTCCTAAATAGAATCCAACAAGATGTGTTCAGGACAGAATAATTTCATCATAAGATAGTGACAGCCGTTTAGTATGGCATATACTGAAATGCTGAAAAGGACTGAAATGAAGATCTTCCTTAACAGTAAAACCAAGCCACTTTCACCATAGTGTTCTTTCATTGAATGGATGTAATAGATATTCTGTCATGCCTGTAGTTAAATGTTCAATAGGTCTTACATAAAAATACTCCTAATAATCTACCTGAAAGCTATTAAACACAACCTTCTTTCCTTGTAAGAAGGGTATGGCCATGCTGTATGCCATATACTGAAATGCTTGAAAAGCTTTATACGAAGATGTTCCTCAACAGTTACAAGAAAACTGCTTTCATCCCTGTGTTCGTTCAATGAGTGAATGTTTAGAGATTCTGTCATTCCCGCAAAGGAATGTTTAATAAGTCTTACATGAAGATGTTTCTAAACAGCTACAAGGAAATTTTTTTAAATATAGCGTTATTACATTGAATAAACATTAAAGATATCCTGTCATGACTGTAGGCAAATGTCTGATAAGACTTGAGCAAAATATTAATAAACAATTACTTGCAAGCTGGGTTCATCACAGTATTCTTTCCTGGCTATGGAGATGATAGCCATTCTGTATGGCATAAAGTGATATGTTTGAAGAGCCTTCGATTTATATTCTTAAACAGCTAACAAGCAAGATGGTTTCTTCACAGTGTTCTTTCAGTGAATGAATGTTCTAGATATTGTCACATCTGTGGTGAAATATTTGATATATGATGTTCCTAAACAGCTACCTATAAACTGGATTCAGCATGTGTTCTTTCATTTTGTGAAAATGATAGTCGCTCTGTGTGGAATATACTTAAGTATTTGAAGTGTATTATGTGCAGATGTTCCTAAACAGTGAAAAGAAGATGGTTTTTGCATAATTTTCTTTCAGATAACAAATGTTATAGACATTGTCACATCTGTAGTCAAATGTTTGATATGATTTATGTGAAAATATCCCTAAACAGCTACCTGTTGGCTTGATTAAGCACAATGCTCTTTCATTGTAAGAAAGCGATAGCTGTTCCATGTGGCATATACTGAAATGTTTGAAATGTCATATGTGAAGATGTTCCTTAAGAGCTACTTGCTCGGTGTTTTCAAGACAATGTTCTTTCAGTGAATGAATGTTGTAGATAGTCTATCACACCCGTAGCGAAATGCTGGATAAGTTTTATGAAGATGTCCCTAAGTAGCTACAAGCAAAATGGTTTCACAACAGTGTTCTTACAGACATTGAAGGTTATAGATATTCTGTCATGCCTGTAGTGAAATGTTTGATAAGACTTGCATGAACACTTACATGAAGATGTTTCTAAACAGCCACAAGCAAGCTTTTTCAACACAGTATTTCATTGAATGGATGTAATAATCATCACATTGTGGCTGCAGAGAAACGTTTGATAAGACACACACAAAATGATCATAAATAGCATGTGCCAGCTGGTTGCATCACAATGTTGTTTAATTTAATGGAAGTGATCATCATTCTGTATAGCATATGATGTGTTTGAATAGCCTTATATAAAGATATTCCTAAAAACTTATGAGCAATCTGGTTTGACCAGAGTGTGTTCCTCAGTGAATGAATCTTACAGAGATTCTGTCAGAGCAGTAGTGACATGTTTGGTGTTTTGTATGAAGAAACCCTAAATGGCTTCCTGCAAGATGAGTTCAACACAGTGTTATTTCATTTTAAGAAAATGATAGTCATTCTGTTTGGCATAAACGGAAATATTAGAAAAGCCTTATATCAAGAGGTTCCTAATTAGCTACCAGCAATCTGGCTTCACAATAGTGTTCTTTCATTGAATGGATGTAATAGATACTTTGTAGTGAAATGTATGATAAGTCTCTTATGAAAAGGTTCCTAAACAGCTGCCTGCAATCTGGCTTCAGCACATTATATCATTGTCTCAAAGTGATATTCATTCAGTATGTCTTATATGGAAACGCTTGAAAGGGTGAACATGAAGAAGTTTCTAAATATATACAAGCAAGATTGTTTCTCCACAGTTTTCTTTCAGTGACTGAATGTTATGTATAGTCTGTCACGACTATTGTAAAATGTTTGATGAGTCTTATGTAGAAACGTTCCTAGATAGCTATCTGTGAGCTCTATTTAGCACAGTGTTCTTTCATTGTAGGAAAATGATACCCATTCATTATGGCATATACTGAAATGTGAGAAATGTCTTAAATACAAATGTTCCTAATAATAGCTTCAAGATGCTTTCACCACAGAGTTCTTTCAGTGAAACAATATTGCAGATATTCTGTGACACTTGTAGTGAAGTGTTAGTTAAAACTTACTTGCAAGCTGGATTCAGCACAGTGTTTCTTTCATTGTTTGAAACTCATATTCAATCAGAACAGCAAATATTGAAATGGTTATAATGACTAATATGAAGAGGATCCTTAATGGCTGCAAGTAAGATGGTTTCACCACAGTTTTCTCTCAGTGAACAAATGCTATATATATTCTGTCCCGCATGCAATGAAATGTTTGTTAAGTCTTATATGAACATGTTCCTAAACAGCTACCCGCAAACTGGGCTTAGAACAGTGTTCTCACACTGTTAGTAATTGATAGGTCATCTGTAGGGCATATGCTGAAATGTTTGAAATGTCTTATGTGAATATGCCCCTAAACAGCTGTAAGCACATTTGTTTCACCAGAGTCCCTTTAGTGTCTGAATCTTATGGATATTTTTCAAGTCTGTAGTGTAATTTTTTAAGTATTTTATGAAGTTCTTCCTAAACAGATACTAGGAAACAAGGGTTCAGCTCATCCTTCTTTCCTTGAGTGAATATTAAAATCATTCTGTCATGACCATAGCGCAATATTTGTTAAGACTTATAAAAAGATATTTCTAAAAGACAACTTTCCAGCTGGGTTCTTAACATTGTTCTTTCATTTTATGGAAGTGATAACCATTCTGGATGGAATACACTGAAACGTTTGAAAAGACTTGTATGAAGATACTCCTAAATAGCTACAAGCAATCTGGTTACACCACAGCGTTCTTTCATTTAATAAACTTTATATATAGTCTCCTATAGCTGTAGTGAAATGTTTTATATCATATATGAAAATGTTCCTACAGCTACCTGCAAGCTGGGATCAGCACACTGACTTTTCATTGTAATAAAGTGACAGTTACTATGTATGGCATACACTGAAATGTCAGAAAAGACTTATATGAGTGTATTTCTAAAGAGATACAAGCAAGCTGGTTTCACAATAGTGATCTTTCATTGAATTAATGTAATAGATATTCTGTCGCACATGTTGTGAAATGTTCAATAAATCTTACATGAAAATGTTACTATAAGTCTACCTGAAAGCTGAGTTAAGTACAATGTTTTTTCATTTTAAGAAAGTATAGCTGTTCTCTATGGCTCATACTGAAATGCTAGAAAAGACTTACATGAAGATGTTCCTTAAAAGCTACAAGGAAGTTGGTTTCACCACAGCATTCTTTCAATGAGTGAATGTTATAGATATTCCATCATGCCCGTAGTGAAATGTTTGATAGGACTTATTTGAAGATTCCCCTAAAGAGCTGCAAGCAAGGTGTTTTCACCACAGTGTTCATTCAGAAAATGAATGTTATACGTATTTCTGTCATGCCTCAAGAGAACTATTTGATGTCTTATGTGAGAGTGTTCCTGAACAGCTACAAGCAAGCTTTTTCAACATAGTGTGGTTTCCTTGAATGAATGTTATGGATATCATGTTGCGGCTGTAGAGAAACGTTTGATAAGACATAAATGAAATGCTCATAAAGAGCCACTGGTTTCATCAGAACGTTCTTTCTGGATATGGAAGTGATAGCCATTCTGTAGGCATAATGAAGTGTTTGAAGAGCCTTATACGAAGACATTCCCAAGGCGCCAGAAGTAATCTGGCTTCACCACAGTGTTCTTTCAGTGAACGAGTGTTATAGCTAGTCTGTCATGCCTGTAGTGAAATGTTTAATAAGTCTTATATGAAGAGGTTTCAAACAGCCGCCAGCAAGCCGGGTTTAGCACAGTGTCCTTTAACTGTAAGTAAGTGAGAGCCATTCTGTATGGCATATACTTAAATGTTAGAGAGGTCTTATATGAAGATGTTCCTAAATAGAATCCAACAAGATGTGTTCAGGACAGAATAATTTCATCATAAGATAGTGACAGCCGTTTAGTATGGCATATACTGAAATGCTGAAAAGGACTGAAATGAAGATCTTCCTTAACAGTAAAACCAAGCCACTTTCACCATAGTGTTCTTTCATTGAATGGATGTAATAGATATTCTGTCATGCCTGTAGTTAAATGTTCAATAGGTCTTACATAAAAATACTCCTAATAATCTACCTGAAAGCTATTAAACACAACCTTCTTTCCTTGTAAGAAGGGTATGGCCATGCTGTATGCCATATACTGAAATGCTTGAAAAGCTTTATACGAAGATGTTCCTCAACAGTTACAAGAAAACTGCTTTCATCCCTGTGTTCGTTCAATGAGTGAATGTTTAGAGATTCTGTCATTCCTGCAAAGGAATGTTTAATAAGTCTTACATGAAGATGTTTCTAAACAGCTACAAGGAAATTTTTTTAAATATAGCGTTATTACATTGAATAAACATTAAAGATATCCTGTCATGACTGTAGGCAAATGTCTGATAAGACTTGAGCAAAATATTAATAAACAATTACTTGCAAGCTGGGTTCATCACAGTATTCTTTCCTGGCTATGGAGATGGTAGCCATTCTGTATGGCATAAAGTGATATGTTTGAAGAGCCTTCGATTTATATTCTTAAACAGCTAACAAGCAAGATGGTTTCTTCACAGTGTTCTTTCAGTGAATGAATGTTCTAGATATTGTCACATCTGTGGTGAAATATTTGATATATGATGTTCCTAAACAGCTACCTATAAACTGGATTCAGCATGTGTTCTTTCATTTTGTGAAAATGATAGTCGCTCTGTGTGGAATATACTTAAGTATTTGAAGTGTATTATGTGCAGATGTTCCTAAACAGTGAAAAGAAGATGGTTTTTGCACAATTTTCTTTCAGATGACAAATGTTATAGACATTGTCACATCTGTAGTCAAATGTTTGATATGATTTATGTGAAAATATCCCTAAACAGCTACCTGTTGGCTTGATTAAGCACAATGCTCTTTCATTGTAAGAAAGCGATAGCTGTTCCATGTGGCATATACTGAAATGTTTGAAATGTCATATGTGAAGATGTTCCTTAAGAGCTACTTGCTCGGTGTTTTCAAGACAATGTTCTTTCAGTGAATGAATGTTGTAGATAGTCTATCACACCCGTAGCGAAATGCTGGATAAGTTTTATGAAGATGTCCCTAAGTAGCTACAAGCAAAATGGTTTCACAACAGTGTTCTTACAGACATTGAAGGTTATAGATATTCTGTCATGCCTGTAGTGAAATGTTTGATAAGACTTGCATGAACACTTACATGAAGATGTTTCTAAACAGCCACAAGCAAGCTTTCTCAACACAGTATTTCATTGAATGGATGTAATAATCATCACATTGTGGCTGCAGAGAAACGTTTGATAAGACACACACAAAATGATCATAAATAGCATGTGCCAGCTGGTTGCATCACAATGTTGTTTAATTTAATGGAAGTGATCATCATTCTGTATAGCATATGATGTGTTTGAATAGCCTTATATAAAGATATTCCTAAAAACTTATGAGCAATCTGGTTTGACCAGAGTGTGTTCCTCAGTGAATGAATCTTACAGAGATTCTGTCAGAGCAGTAGTGACATGTTTGGTGTTTTGTATGAAGAAACCCTAAATGGCTTCCTGCAAGATGAGTTCAACACAGTGTTATTTCATTTTAAGAAAATGATAGTCATTCTGTTTGGCATAAACGGAAATATTAGAAAAGCCTTATATCAAGAGGTTCCTAATTAGCTACCAGCAATCTGGCTTCACAATAGTGTTCTTTCATTGAATGGATGTAATAGATACTTTGTAGTGAAATGTATGATAAGTCTCTTATGAAAAGGTTCCTAAACAGCTGCCTGCAATCTGGCTTCAGCACATTATATCATTGTCTCAAAGTGATATTCATTCAGTATGTCTTATATGGAAACGCTTGAAAGGGTGAACATGAAGAAGTTTCTAAATATATACAAGCAAGATTGTTTCTCCACAGTTTTCTTTCAGTGACTGAATGTTATGTATAGTCTGTCACGACTATTGTAAAATGTTTGATGAGTCTTATGTAGAAACGTTCCTAGATAGCTATCTGTGAGCTCTATTTAGCACAGTGTTCTTTCATTGTAGGAAAATGATACCCATTCATTATGGCATATACTGAAATGTGAGAAATGTCTTAAATACAAATGTTCCTAATAATAGCTTCAAGATGCTTTCACCACAGAGTTCTTTCAGTGAAACAATATTGCAGATATTCTGTGACACTTGTAGTGAAGTGTTAGTTAAAACTTACTTGCAAGCTGGATTCAGCACAGTGTTTCTTTCATTGTTGGAAACTCATATTCAATCAGAACAGCAAATATTGAAATGGTTATAATGACTAATATGAAGATGATCCTTAATGGCTGCAAGTAAGATGGTTTCACCACAGTTTTCTCTCAGTGAACAAATGCTATATATATTCTGTCCCGCATGCAATGAAATGTTTGTTAAGTCTTATATGAACATGTTCCTAAACAGCTACCCGCAAGCTGGGCTTAGAACAGTGTTCTCACACTGTTAGTAATTGATAGGTCATCTGTAGGGCATATGCTGAAATGTTTGAAATGTCTTATGTGAATATGCCCCTAAACAGCTGTAAGCACATTTGTTTCACCAGAGTCCCTTTAGTGTCTGAATCTTATGGATATTTTTCAAGTCTGTAGTGTAATTTTTTAAGTATTTTATGAAGTTCTTCCTAAACAGATACTAGGAAACAAGGGTTCAGCTCATCCTTCTTTCCTTGAGTGAATATTAAAATCATTCTGTCATGACCATAGCGCAATATTTGTTAAGACTTATAAAAAGATATTTCTAAAAGACAACTTTCCAGCTGGGTTCTTAACATTGTTCTTTCATTTTATGGAAGTGATAACCATTCTGGATGGAATACACTGAAACGTTTGAAAAGACTTGTATGAAGATACTCCTAAATAGCTACAAGCAATCTGGTTACACCACAGCGTTCTTTCATTTAATAAACTTTATATATAGTCTCCTATAGCTGTAGTGAAATGTTTTATATCATATATGAAAATGTTCCTACAGCTACCTGCAAGCTGGGATCAGCACACTGACTTTTCATTGTAATAAAGTGACAGTTACTTTGTATGGCATACACTGAAATGTCAGAAAAGACTTATATGAGTGTATTTCTAAAGAGATACAAGCAAGCTGGTTTCACAATAGTGATCTTTCGTTGAATTAATGTAATAGATATTCTGTCGCACATGTTGTGAAATGTTCAATAAATCTTACATGAAAATGTTACTATAAGTCTACCTGAAAGCTGAGTTAAGTACAATGTTTTTTCATTTTAAGAAAGTATAGCTGTTCTCTATGGCTCATACTGAAATGCTAGAAAAGACTTACATGAAGATGTTCCTTAAAAGCTACAAGGAAGTTGGTTTCACCACAGCATTCTTTCAATGAGTGAATGTTATAGATATTCCATCATGCCCGTAGTGAAATGTTTGATAGGACTTATTTGAAGATTCCCCTAAACAGCTGCAAGCAAGGTGTTTTCACCACAGTGTTCATTCAGAAAATGAATGTTATACGTATTTCTGTCATGCCTCAAGAGAACTATTTGATGTCTTAGGTGAGAGTGTTCCTGAACAGCTACAAGCAAGCTTTTTCAACATAGTGTGGTTTCCTTGAATGAATGTTATGGATATCATGTTGCGGCTGTAGAGAAACGTTTGATAAGACATAAATGAAATGCTCATAAAGAGCCACTGGTTTCATCAGAACGTTCTTTCTGGATATGGAAGTGATAGCCATTCTGTAGGCATAATGAAGTGTTTGAAGAGCCTTATACGAAGACATTCCCAAGGCGCCAGAAGTAATCTGGCTTCACCACAGTGTTCTTTCAGTGAACGAGTGTTATAGCTAGTCTGTCATGCCTGTAGTGAAATGTTTAATAAGTCTTATATGAAGAGGTTTCAAACAGCCGCCAGCAAGCCGGGTTTAGCACAGTGTCCTTTAACTGTAAGTAAGTGAGAGCCATTCTGTATGGCATATACTTAAATGTTAGAGAGGTCTTATATGAAGATGTTCCTAAATAGAATCCAACAAGATGTGTTCAGGACAGAATAATTTCATCATAAGATAGTGACAGCCGTTTAGTATGGCATATACTGAAATGCTGAAAAGGACTGAAATGAAGATCTTCCTTAACAGTAAAACCAAGCCACTTTCACCATAGTGTTCTTTCATTGAATGGATGTAATAGATATTCTGTCATGCCTGTAGTTAAATGTTCAATAGGTCTTACATAAAAATACTCCTAATAATCTACCTGAAAGCTATTAAACACAACCTTCTTTCCTTGTAAGAAGGGTATGGCCATGCTGTATGCCATATACTGAAATGCTTGAAAAGCTTTATACGAAGATGTTCCTCAACAGTTACAAGAAAACTGCTTTCATCCCTGTGTTCGTTCAATGAGTGAATGTTTAGAGATTCTGTCATTCCCGCAAAGGAATGTTTAATAAGTCTTACATGAAGATGTTTCTAAACAGCTACAAGGAAATTTTTTTAAATATAGCGTTATTACATTGAATAAACATTAAAGATATCCTGTCATGACTGTAGGCAAATGTCTGATAAGACTTGAGCAAAATATTAATAAACAATTACTTGCAAGCTGGGTTCATCACAGTATTCTTTCCTGGCTATGGAGATGGTAGCCATTCTGTATGGCATAAAGTGATATGTTTGAAGAGCCTTCGATTTATATTCTTAAACAGCTAACAAGCAAGATGGTTTCTTCACAGTGTTCTTTCAGTGAATGAATGTTCTAGATATTGTCACATCTGTGGTGAAATATTTGATATATGATGTTCCTAAACAGCTACCTATAAACTGGATTCAGCATGTGTTCTTTCATTTTGTGAAAATGATAGTCGCTCTGTGTGGAATATACTTAAGTATTTGAAGTGTATTATGTGCAGATGTTCCTAAACAGTGAAAAGAAGATGGTTTTTGCACAATTTTCTTTCAGATGACAAATGTTATAGACATTGTCACATCTGTAGTCAAATGTTTGATATGATTTATGTGAAAATATCCCTAAACAGCTACCTGTTGGCTTGATTAAGCACAATGCTCTTTCATTGTAAGAAAGCGATAGCTGTTCCATGTGGCATATACTGAAATGTTTGAAATGTCATATGTGAAGATGTTCCTTAAGAGCTACTTGCTCGGTGTTTTCAAGACAATGTTCTTTCAGTGAATGAATGTTGTAGATAGTCTATCACACCCGTAGCGAAATGCTGGATAAGTTTTATGAAGATGTCCCTAAGTAGCTACAAGCAAAATGGTTTCACAACAGTGTTCTTACAGACATTGAAGGTTATAGATATTCTGTCATGCCTGTAGTGAAATGTTTGATAAGACTTGCATGAACACTTACATGAAGATGTTTCTAAACAGCCACAAGCAAGCTTTTTCAACACAGTATTTCATTGAATGGATGTAATAATCATCACATTGTGGCTGCAGAGAAACGTTTGATAAGACACACACAAAATGTTCATAAATAGCATGTGCCAGCTGGTTGCATCACAATGTTGTTTAATTTAATGGAAGTGATCATCATTCTGTATAGCATATGATGTGTTTGAATAGCCTTATATAAAGATATTCCTAAAAACTTATGAGCAATCTGGTTTGACCAGAGTGTGTTCCTCAGTGAATGAATCTTACAGAGATTCTGTCAGAGCAGTAGTGACATGTTTGGTGTTTTGTATGAAGAAACCCTAAATGGCTTCCTGCAAGATGAGTTCAACACAGTGTTATTTCATTTTAAGAAAATGATAGTCATTCTGTTTGGCATAAACGGAAATATTAGAAAAGCCTTATATCAAGAGGTTCCTAATTAGCTACCAGCAATCTGGCTTCACAATAGTGTTCTTTCATTGAATGGATGTAATAGATACTTTGTAGTGAAATGTATGATAAGTCTCTTATGAAAAGGTTCCTAAACAGCTGCCTGCAATCTGGCTTCAGCACATTATATCATTGTCTCAAAGTGATATTCATTCAGTATGTCTTATATGGAAACGCTTGAAAGGGTGAACATGAAGAAGTTTCTAAATATATACAAGCAAGATTGTTTCTCCACAGTTTTCTTTCAGTGACTGAATGTTATGTATAGTCTGTCACGACTATTGTAAAATGTTTGATGAGTCTTATGTAGAAACGTTCCTAGATAGCTATCTGTGAGCTCTATTTAGCACAGTGTTCTTTCATTGTAGGAAAATGATACCCATTCATTATGGCATATACTGAAATGTGAGAAATGTCTTAAATACAAATGTTCCTAATAATAGCTTCAAGATGCTTTCACCACAGAGTTCTTTCAGTGAAACAATATTGCAGATATTCTGTGACACTTGTAGTGAAGTGTTAGTTAAAACTTACTTGCAAGCTGGATTCAGCACAGTGTTTCTTTCATTGTTGGAAACTCATATTCAATCAGAACAGCAAATATTGAAATGGTTATAATGACTAATATGAAGATGATCCTTAATGGCTGCAAGTAAGATGGTTTCACCACAGTTTTCTCTCAGTGAACAAATGCTATATATATTCTGTCCCGCATGCAATGAAATGTTTGTTAAGTCTTATATGAACATGTTCCTAAACAGCTACCCGCAAACTGGGCTTAGAACAGTGTTCTCACACTGTTAGTAATTGATAGGTCATCTGTAGGGCATATGCTGAAATGTTTGAAATGTCTTATGTGAATATGCCCCTAAACAGCTGTAAGCACATTTGTTTCACCAGAGTCCCTTTAGTGTCTGAATCTTATGGATATTTTTCAAGTCTGTAGTGTAATTTTTTAAGTATTTTATGAAGTTCTTCCTAAACAGATACTAGGAAACAAGGGTTCAGCTCATCCTTCTTTCCTTGAGTGAATATTAAAATCATTCTGTCATGACCATAGCGCAATATTTGTTAAGACTTATAAAAAGATATTTCTAAAAGACAACTTTCCAGCTGGGTTCTTAACATTGTTCTTTCATTTTATGGAAGTGATAACCATTCTGGATGGAATACACTGAAACGTTTGAAAAGACTTGTATGAAGATACTCCTAAATAGCTACAAGCAATCTGGTTACACCACAGCGTTCTTTCATTTAATAAACTTTATATATAGTCTCCTATAGCTGTAGTGAAATGTTTTATATCATATATGAAAATGTTCCTACAGCTACCTGCAAGCTGGGATCAGCACACTGACTTTTCATTGTAATAAAGTGACAGTTACTTTGTATGGCATACACTGAAATGTCAGAAAAGACTTATATGAGTGTATTTCTAAAGAGATACAAGCAAGCTGGTTTCACAATAGTGATCTTTCATTGAATTAATGTAATAGATATTCTGTCGCACATGTTGTGAAATGTTCAATAAATCTTACATGAAAATGTTACTATAAGTCTACCTGAAAGCTGAGTTAAGTACAATGTTTTTTCATTTTCAGAAAGTATAGCTGTTCTCTATGGCTCATACTGAAATGCTACAAAAGACTTACATGAAGATGTTCCTTAAAAGCTACAAGGAAGTTGGTTTCACCACAGCATTCTTTCAATGAGTGAATGTTATAGATATTCCATCATGCCCGTAGTGAAATGTTTGATAGGACTTATTTGAAGATTCCCCTAAAGAGCTGCAAGCAAGGTGTTTTCACCACAGTGTTCATTCAGGAAAATGAATGTTATACGTATTTCTGTCATGCCTCAAGAGAACTATTTGATGTCTTATGTGAGAGTGTTCCTGAACAGCTACAAGCAAGCTTTTTCAACATAGTGTGGTTTCCTTGAATGAATGTTATGGATATCATGTTGCGGCTGTAGAGAAACGTTTGATAAGACATAAATGAAATGCTCATAAAGAGCCACTGGTTTCATCAGAACGTTCTTTCTGGATATGGAAGTGATAGCCATTCTGTAGGCATAATGAAGTGTTTGAAGAGCCTTATACGAAGACATTCCCAAGGCGCCAGAAGTAATCTGGCTTCACCACAGTGTTCTTTCAGTGAACGAGTGTTATAGCTAGTCTGTCATGCCTGTAGTGAAATGTTTAATAAGTCTTATATGAAGAGGTTTCAAACAGCCGCCAGCAAGCCGGGTTTAGCACAGTGTCCTTTAACTGTAAGTAAGTGAGAGCCATTCTGTATGGCATATACTTAAATGTTAGAGAGGTCTTATATGAAGATGTTCCTAAATAGAATCCAACAAGATGTGTTCAGGACAGAATAATTTCATCATAAGATAGTGACAGCCGTTTAGTATGGCATATACTGAAATGCTGAAAAGGACTGAAATGAAGATCTTCCTTAACAGTAAAACCAAGCCACTTTCACCATAGTGTTCTTTCATTGAATGGATGTAATAGATATTCTGTCATGCCTGTAGTTAAATGTTCAATAGGTCTTACATAAAAATACTCCTAATAATCTACCTGAAAGCTATTAAACACAACCTTCTTTCCTTGTAAGAAGGGTATGGCCATGCTGTATGCCATATACTGAAATGCTTGAAAAGCTTTATACGAAGATGTTCCTCAACAGTTACAAGAAAACTGCTTTCATCCCTGTGTTCGTTCAATGAGTGAATGTTTAGAGATTCTGTCATTCCCGCAAAGGAATGTTTAATAAGTCTTACATGAAGATGTTTCTAAACAGCTACAAGGAAATTTTTTTAAATATAGCGTTATTACATTGAATAAACATTAAAGATATCCTGTCATGACTGTAGGCAAATGTCTGATAAGACTTGAGCAAAATATTAATAAACAATTACTTGCAAGCTGGGTTCATCACAGTATTCTTTCCTGGCTATGGAGATGGTAGCCATTCTGTATGGCATAAAGTGATATGTTTGAAGAGCCTTCGATTTATATTCTTAAACAGCTAACAAGCAAGATGGTTTCTTCACAGTGTTCTTTCAGTGAATGAATGTTCTAGATATTGTCACATCTGTGGTGAAATATTTGATATATGATGTTCCTAAACAGCTACCTATAAACTGGATTCAGCATGTGTTCTTTCATTTTGTGAAAATGATAGTCGCTCTGTGTGGAATATACTTAAGTATTTGAAGTGTATTATGTGCAGATGTTCCTAAACAGTGAAAAGAAGATGGTTTTTGCACAATTTTCTTTCAGATGACAAATGTTATAGACATTGTCACATCTGTAGTCAAATGTTTGATATGATTTATGTGAAAATATCCCTAAACAGCTACCTGTTGGCTTGATTAAGCACAATGCTCTTTCATTGTAAGAAAGCGATAGCTGTTCCATGTGGCATATACTGAAATGTTTGAAATGTCATATGTGAAGATGTTCCTTAAGAGCTACTTGCTCGGTGTTTTCAAGACAATGTTCTTTCAGTGAATGAATGTTGTAGATAGTCTATCACACCCGTAGCGAAATGCTGGATAAGTTTTATGAAGATGTCCCTAAGTAGCTACAAGCAAAATGGTTTCACAACAGTGTTCTTACAGACATTGAAGGTTATAGATATTCTGTCATGCCTGTAGTGAAATGTTTGATAAGACTTGCATGAACACTTACATGAAGATGTTTCTAAACAGCCACAAGCAAGCTTTTTCAACACAGTATTTCATTGAATGGATGTAATAATCATCACATTGTGGCTGCAGAGAAACGTTTGATAAGACACACACAAAATGTTCATAAATAGCATGTGCCAGCTGGTTGCATCACAATGTTGTTTAATTTAATGGAAGTGATCATCATTCTGTATAGCATATGATGTGTTTGAATAGCCTTATATAAAGATATTCCTAAAAACTTATGAGCAATCTGGTTTGACCAGAGTGTGTTCCTCAGTGAATGAATCTTACAGAGATTCTGTCAGAGCAGTAGTGACATGTTTGGTGTTTTGTATGAAGAAACCCTAAATGGCTTCCTGCAAGATGAGTTCAACACAGTGTTATTTCATTTTAAGAAAATGATAGTCATTCTGTTTGGCATAAACGGAAATATTAGAAAAGCCTTATATCAAGAGGTTCCTAATTAGCTACCAGCAATCTGGCTTCACAATAGTGTTCTTTCATTGAATGGATGTAATAGATACTTTGTAGTGAAATGTATGATAAGTCTCTTATGAAAAGGTTCCTAAACAGCTGCCTGCAATCTGGCTTCAGCACATTATATCATTGTCTCAAAGTGATATTCATTCAGTATGTCTTATATGGAAACGCTTGAAAGGGTGAACATGAAGAAGTTTCTAAATATATACAAGCAAGATTGTTTCTCCACAGTTTTCTTTCAGTGACTGAATGTTATGTATAGTCTGTCACGACTATTGTAAAATGTTTGATGAGTCTTATGTAGAAACGTTCCTAGATAGCTATCTGTGAGCTCTATTTAGCACAGTGTTCTTTCATTGTAGGAAAATGATACCCATTCATTATGGCATATACTGAAATGTGAGAAATGTCTTAAATACAAATGTTCCTAATAATAGCTTCAAGATGCTTTCACCACAGAGTTCTTTCAGTGAAACAATATTGCAGATATTCTGTGACACTTGTAGTGAAGTGTTAGTTAAAACTTACTTGCAAGCTGGATTCAGCACAGTGTTTCTTTCATTGTTGGAAACTCATATTCAATCAGAACAGCAAATATTGAAATGGTTATAATGACTAATATGAAGATGATCCTTAATGGCTGCAAGTAAGATGGTTTCACCACAGTTTTCTCTCAGTGAACAAATGCTATATATATTCTGTCCCGCATGCAATGAAATGTTTGTTAAGTCTTATATGAACATGTTCCTAAACAGCTACCCGCAAACTGGGCTTAGAACAGTGTTCTCACACTGTTAGTAATTGATAGGTCATCTGTAGGGCATATGCTGAAATGTTTGAAATGTCTTATGTGAATATGCCCCTAAACAGCTGTAAGCACATTTGTTTCACCAGAGTCCCTTTAGTGTCTGAATCTTATGGATATTTTTCAAGTCTGTAGTGTAATTTTTTAAGTATTTTATGAAGTTCTTCCTAAACAGATACTAGGAAACAAGGGTTCAGCTCATCCTTCTTTCCTTGAGTGAATATTAAAATCATTCTGTCATGACCATAGCGCAATATTTGTTAAGACTTATAAAAAGATATTTCTAAAAGACAACTTTCCAGCTGGGTTCTTAACATTGTTCTTTCATTTTATGGAAGTGATAACCATTCTGGATGGAATACACTGAAACGTTTGAAAAGACTTGTATGAAGATACTCCTAAATAGCTACAAGCAATCTGGTTACACCACAGCGTTCTTTCATTTAATAAACTTTATATATAGTCTCCTATAGCTGTAGTGAAATGTTTTATATCATATATGAAAATGTTCCTACAGCTACCTGCAAGCTGGGATCAGCACACTGACTTTTCATTGTAATAAAGTGACAGTTACTTTGTATGGCATACACTGAAATGTCAGAAAAGACTTATATGAGTGTATTTCTAAAGAGATACAAGCAAGCTGGTTTCACAATAGTGATCTTTCGTTGAATTAATGTAATAGATATTCTGTCGCACATGTTGTGAAATGTTCAATAAATCTTACATGAAAATGTTACTATAAGTCTACCTGAAAGCTGAGTTAAGTACAATGTTTTTTCATTTTAAGAAAGTATAGCTGTTCTCTATGGCTCATACTGAAATGCTAGAAAAGACTTACATGAAGATGTTCCTTAAAAGCTACAAGGAAGTTGGTTTCACCACAGCATTCTTTCAATGAGTGAATGTTATAGATATTCCATCATGCCCGTAGTGAAATGTTTGATAGGACTTATTTGAAGATTCCCCTAAACAGCTGCAAGCAAGGTGTTTTCACCACAGTGTTCATTCAGAAAATGAATGTTATACGTATTTCTGTCATGCCTCAAGAGAACTATTTGATGTCTTATGTGAGAGTGTTCCTGAACAGCTACAAGCAAGCTTTTTCAACATAGTGTGGTTTCCTTGAATGAATGTTATGGATATCATGTTGCGGCTGTAGAGAAACGTTTGATAAGACATAAATGAAATGCTCATAAAGAGCCACTGGTTTCATCAGAACGTTCTTTCTGGATATGGAAGTGATAGCCATTCTGTAGGCATAATGAAGTGTTTGAAGAGCCTTATACGAAGACATTCCCAAGGCGCCAGAAGTAATCTGGCTTCACCACAGTGTTCTTTCAGTGAACGAGTGTTATAGCTAGTCTGTCATGCCTGTAGTGAAATGTTTAATAAGTCTTATATGAAGAGGTTTCAAACAGCCGCCAGCAAGCCGGGTTTAGCACAGTGTCCTTTAACTGTAAGTAAGTGAGAGCCATTCTGTATGGCATATACTTAAATGTTAGAGAGGTCTTATATGAAGATGTTCCTAAATAGAATCCAACAAGATGTGTTCAGGACAGAATAATTTCATCATAAGATAGTGACAGCCGTTTAGTATGGCATATACTGAAATGCTGAAAAGGACTGAAATGAAGATCTTCCTTAACAGTAAAACCAAGCCACTTTCACCATAGTGTTCTTTCATTGAATGGATGTAATAGATATTCTGTCATGCCTGTAGTTAAATGTTCAATAGGTCTTACATAAAAATACTCCTAATAATCTACCTGAAAGCTATTAAACACAACCTTCTTTCCTTGTAAGAAGGGTATGGCCATGCTGTATGCCATATACTGAAATGCTTGAAAAGCTTTATACGAAGATGTTCCTCAACAGTTACAAGAAAACTGCTTTCATCCCTGTGTTCGTTCAATGAGTGAATGTTTAGAGATTCTGTCATTCCCGCAAAGGAATGTTTAATAAGTCTTACATGAAGATGTTTCTAAACAGCTACAAGGAAATTTTTTTAAATATAGCGTTATTACATTGAATAAACATTAAAGATATCCTGTCATGACTGTAGGCAAATGTCTGATAAGACTTGAGCAAAATATTAATAAACAATTACTTGCAAGCTGGGTTCATCACAGTATTCTTTCCTGGCTATGGAGATGGTAGCCATTCTGTATGGCATAAAGTGATATGTTTGAAGAGCCTTCGATTTATATTCTTAAACAGCTAACAAGCAAGATGGTTTCTTCACAGTGTTCTTTCAGTGAATGAATGTTCTAGATATTGTCACATCTGTGGTGAAATATTTGATATATGATGTTCCTAAACAGCTACCTATAAACTGGATTCAGCATGTGTTCTTTCATTTTGTGAAAATGATAGTCGCTCTGTGTGGAATATACTTAAGTATTTGAAGTGTATTATGTGCAGATGTTCCTAAACAGTGAAAAGAAGATGGTTTTTGCACAATTTTCTTTCAGATGACAAATGTTATAGACATTGTCACATCTGTAGTCAAATGTTTGATATGATTTATGTGAAAATATCCCTAAACAGCTACCTGTTGGCTTGATTAAGCACAATGCTCTTTCATTGTAAGAAAGCGATAGCTGTTCCATGTGGCATATACTGAAATGTTTGAAATGTCATATGTGAAGATGTTCCTTAAGAGCTACTTGCTCGGTGTTTTCAAGACAATGTTCTTTCAGTGAATGAATGTTGTAGATAGTCTATCACACCCGTAGCGAAATGCTGGATAAGTTTTATGAAGATGTCCCTAAGTAGCTACAAGCAAAATGGTTTCACAACAGTGTTCTTACAGACATTGAAGGTTATAGATATTCTGTCATGCCTGTAGTGAAATGTTTGATAAGACTTGCATGAACACTTACATGAAGATGTTTCTAAACAGCCACAAGCAAGCTTTTTCAACACAGTATTTCATTGAATGGATGTAATAATCATCACATTGTGGCTGCAGAGAAACGTTTGATAAGACACACACAAAATGTTCATAAATAGCATGTGCCAGCTGGTTGCATCACAATGTTGTTTAATTTAATGGAAGTGATCATCATTCTGTATAGCATATGATGTGTTTGAATAGCCTTATATAAAGATATTCCTAAAAACTTATGAGCAATCTGGTTTGACCAGAGTGTGTTCCTCAGTGAATGAATCTTACAGAGATTCTGTCAGAGCAGTAGTGACATGTTTGGTGTTTTGTATGAAGAAACCCTAAATGGCTTCCTGCAAGATGAGTTCAACACAGTGTTATTTCATTTTAAGAAAATGATAGTCATTCTGTTTGGCATAAACGGAAATATTAGAAAAGCCTTATATCAAGAGGTTCCTAATTAGCTACCAGCAATCTGGCTTCACAATAGTGTTCTTTCATTGAATGGATGTAATAGATACTTTGTAGTGAAATGTATGATAAGTCTCTTATGAAAAGGTTCCTAAACAGCTGCCTGCAATCTGGCTTCAGCACATTATATCATTGTCTCAAAGTGATATTCATTCAGTATGTCTTATATGGAAACGCTTGAAAGGGTGAACATGAAGAAGTTTCTAAATATATACAAGCAAGATTGTTTCTCCACAGTTTTCTTTCAGTGACTGAATGTTATGTATAGTCTGTCACGACTATTGTAAAATGTTTGATGAGTCTTATGTAGAAACGTTCCTAGATAGCTATCTGTGAGCTCTATTTAGCACAGTGTTCTTTCATTGTAGGAAAATGATACCCATTCATTATGGCATATACTGAAATGTGAGAAATGTCTTAAATACAAATGTTCCTAATAATAGCTTCAAGATGCTTTCACCACAGAGTTCTTTCAGTGAAACAATATTGCAGATATTCTGTGACACTTGTAGTGAAGTGTTAGTTAAAACTTACTTGCAAGCTGGATTCAGCACAGTGTTTCTTTCATTGTTGGAAACTCATATTCAATCAGAACAGCAAATATTGAAATGGTTATAATGACTAATATGAAGATGATCCTTAATGGCTGCAAGTAAGATGGTTTCACCACAGTTTTCTCTCAGTGAACAAATGCTATATATATTCTGTCCCGCATGCAATGAAATGTTTGTTAAGTCTTATATGAACATGTTCCTAAACAGCTACCCGCAAACTGGGCTTAGAACAGTGTTCTCACACTGTTAGTAATTGATAGGTCATCTGTAGGGCATATGCTGAAATGTTTGAAATGTCTTATGTGAATATGCCCCTAAACAGCTGTAAGCACATTTGTTTCACCAGAGTCCCTTTAGTGTCTGAATCTTATGGATATTTTTCAAGTCTGTAGTGTAATTTTTTAAGTATTTTATGAAGTTCTTCCTAAACAGATACTAGGAAACAAGGGTTCAGCTCATCCTTCTTTCCTTGAGTGAATATTAAAATCATTCTGTCATGACCATAGCGCAATATTTGTTAAGACTTATAAAAAGATATTTCTAAAAGACAACTTTCCAGCTGGGTTCTTAACATTGTTCTTTCATTTTATGGAAGTGATAACCATTCTGGATGGAATACACTGAAACGTTTGAAAAGACTTGTATGAAGATACTCCTAAATAGCTACAAGCAATCTGGTTACACCACAGCGTTCTTTCATTTAATAAACTTTATATATAGTCTCCTATAGCTGTAGTGAAATGTTTTATATCATATATGAAAATGTTCCTACAGCTACCTGCAAGCTGGGATCAGCACACTGACTTTTCATTGTAATAAAGTGACAGTTACTTTGTATGGCATACACTGAAATGTCAGAAAAGACTTATATGAGTGTATTTCTAAAGAGATACAAGCAAGCTGGTTTCACAATAGTGATCTTTCATTGAATTAATGTAATAGATATTCTGTCGCACATGTTGTGAAATGTTCAATAAATCTTACATGAAAATGTTACTATAAGTCTACCTGAAAGCTGAGTTAAGTACAATGTTTTTTCATTTTCAGAAAGTATAGCTGTTCTCTATGGCTCATACTGAAATGCTACAAAAGACTTACATGAAGATGTTCCTTAAAAGCTACAAGGAAGTTGGTTTCACCACAGCATTCTTTCAATGAGTGAATGTTATAGATATTCCATCATGCCCGTAGTGAAATGTTTGATAGGACTTATTTGAAGATTCCCCTAAACAGCTGCAAGCAAGGTGTTTTCACCACAGTGTTCATTCAGAAAATGAATGTTATACGTATTTCTGTCATGCCTCAAGAGAACTATTTGATGTCTTATGTGAGAGTGTTCCTGAACAGCTACAAGCAAGCTTTTTCAACATAGTGTGGTTTCCTTGAATGAATGTTATGGATATCATGTTGCGGCTGTAGAGAAACGTTTGATAAGACATAAATGAAATGCTCATAAAGAGCCACTGGTTTCATCAGAACGTTCTTTCTGGATATGGAAGTGATAGCCATTCTGTAGGCATAATGAAGTGTTTGAAGAGCCTTATACGAAGACATTCCCAAGGCGCCAGAAGTAATCTGGCTTCACCACAGTGTTCTTTCAGTGAACGAGTGTTATAGCTAGTCTGTCATGCCTGTAGTGAAATGTTTAATAAGTCTTATATGAAGAGGTTTCAAACAGCCGCCAGCAAGCCGGGTTTAGCACAGTGTCCTTTAACTGTAAGTAAGTGAGAGCCATTCTGTATGGCATATACTTAAATGTTAGAGAGGTCTTATATGAAGATGTTCCTAAATAGAATCCAACAAGATGTGTTCAGGACAGAATAATTTCATCATAAGATAGTGACAGCCGTTTAGTATGGCATATACTGAAATGCTGAAAAGGACTGAAATGAAGATCTTCCTTAACAGTAAAACCAAGCCACTTTCACCATAGTGTTCTTTCATTGAATGGATGTAATAGATATTCTGTCATGCCTGTAGTTAAATGTTCAATAGGTCTTACATAAAAATACTCCTAATAATCTACCTGAAAGCTATTAAACACAACCTTCTTTCCTTGTAAGAAGGGTATGGCCATGCTGTATGCCATATACTGAAATGCTTGAAAAGCTTTATACGAAGATGTTCCTCAACAGTTACAAGAAAACTGCTTTCATCCCTGTGTTCGTTCAATGAGTGAATGTTTAGAGATTCTGTCATTCCCGCAAAGGAATGTTTAATAAGTCTTACATGAAGATGTTTCTAAACAGCTACAAGGAAATTTTTTTAAATATAGCGTTATTACATTGAATAAACATTAAAGATATCCTGTCATGACTGTAGGCAAATGTCTGATAAGACTTGAGCAAAATATTAATAAACAATTACTTGCAAGCTGGGTTCATCACAGTATTCTTTCCTGGCTATGGAGATGGTAGCCATTCTGTATGGCATAAAGTGATATGTTTGAAGAGCCTTCGATTTATATTCTTAAACAGCTAACAAGCAAGATGGTTTCTTCACAGTGTTCTTTCAGTGAATGAATGTTCTAGATATTGTCACATCTGTGGTGAAATATTTGATATATGATGTTCCTAAACAGCTACCTATAAACTGGATTCAGCATGTGTTCTTTCATTTTGTGAAAATGATAGTCGCTCTGTGTGGAATATACTTAAGTATTTGAAGTGTATTATGTGCAGATGTTCCTAAACAGTGAAAAGAAGATGGTTTTTGCACAATTTTCTTTCAGATGACAAATGTTATAGACATTGTCACATCTGTAGTCAAATGTTTGATATGATTTATGTGAAAATATCCCTAAACAGCTACCTGTTGGCTTGATTAAGCACAATGCTCTTTCATTGTAAGAAAGCGATAGCTGTTCCATGTGGCATATACTGAAATGTTTGAAATGTCATATGTGAAGATGTTCCTTAAGAGCTACTTGCTCGGTGTTTTCAAGACAATGTTCTTTCAGTGAATGAATGTTGTAGATAGTCTATCACACCCGTAGCGAAATGCTGGATAAGTTTTATGAAGATGTCCCTAAGTAGCTACAAGCAAAATGGTTTCACAACAGTGTTCTTACAGACATTGAAGGTTATAGATATTCTGTCATGCCTGTAGTGAAATGTTTGATAAGACTTGCATGAACACTTACATGAAGATGTTTCTAAACAGCCACAAGCAAGCTTTTTCAACACAGTATTTCATTGAATGGATGTAATAATCATCACATTGTGGCTGCAGAGAAACGTTTGATAAGACACACACAAAATGTTCATAAATAGCATGTGCCAGCTGGTTGCATCACAATGTTGTTTAATTTAATGGAAGTGATCATCATTCTGTATAGCATATGATGTGTTTGAATAGCCTTATATAAAGATATTCCTAAAAACTTATGAGCAATCTGGTTTGACCAGAGTGTGTTCCTCAGTGAATGAATCTTACAGAGATTCTGTCAGAGCAGTAGTGACATGTTTGGTGTTTTGTATGAAGAAACCCTAAATGGCTTCCTGCAAGATGAGTTCAACACAGTGTTATTTCATTTTAAGAAAATGATAGTCATTCTGTTTGGCATAAACGGAAATATTAGAAAAGCCTTATATCAAGAGGTTCCTAATTAGCTACCAGCAATCTGGCTTCACAATAGTGTTCTTTCATTGAATGGATGTAATAGATACTTTGTAGTGAAATGTATGATAAGTCTCTTATGAAAAGGTTCCTAAACAGCTGCCTGCAATCTGGCTTCAGCACATTATATCATTGTCTCAAAGTGATATTCATTCAGTATGTCTTATATGGAAACGCTTGAAAGGGTGAACATGAAGAAGTTTCTAAATATATACAAGCAAGATTGTTTCTCCACAGTTTTCTTTCAGTGACTGAATGTTATGTATAGTCTGTCACGACTATTGTAAAATGTTTGATGAGTCTTATGTAGAAACGTTCCTAGATAGCTATCTGTGAGCTCTATTTAGCACAGTGTTCTTTCATTGTAGGAAAATGATACCCATTCATTATGGCATATACTGAAATGTGAGAAATGTCTTAAATACAAATGTTCCTAATAATAGCTTCAAGATGCTTTCACCACAGAGTTCTTTCAGTGAAACAATATTGCAGATATTCTGTGACACTTGTAGTGAAGTGTTAGTTAAAACTTACTTGCAAGCTGGATTCAGCACAGTGTTTCTTTCATTGTTGGAAACTCATATTCAATCAGAACAGCAAATATTGAAATGGTTATAATGACTAATATGAAGATGATCCTTAATGGCTGCAAGTAAGATGGTTTCACCACAGTTTTCTCTCAGTGAACAAATGCTATATATATTCTGTCCCGCATGCAATGAAATGTTTGTTAAGTCTTATATGAACATGTTCCTAAACAGCTACCCGCAAACTGGGCTTAGAACAGTGTTCTCACACTGTTAGTAATTGATAGGTCATCTGTAGGGCATATGCTGAAATGTTTGAAATGTCTTATGTGAATATGCCCCTAAACAGCTGTAAGCACATTTGTTTCACCAGAGTCCCTTTAGTGTCTGAATCTTATGGATATTTTTCAAGTCTGTAGTGTAATTTTTTAAGTATTTTATGAAGTTCTTCCTAAACAGATACTAGGAAACAAGGGTTCAGCTCATCCTTCTTTCCTTGAGTGAATATTAAAATCATTCTGTCATGACCATAGCGCAATATTTGTTAAGACTTATAAAAAGATATTTCTAAAAGACAACTTTCCAGCTGGGTTCTTAACATTGTTCTTTCATTTTATGGAAGTGATAACCATTCTGGATGGAATACACTGAAACGTTTGAAAAGACTTGTATGAAGATACTCCTAAATAGCTACAAGCAATCTGGTTACACCACAGCGTTCTTTCATTTAATAAACTTTATATATAGTCTCCTATAGCTGTAGTGAAATGTTTTATATCATATATGAAAATGTTCCTACAGCTACCTGCAAGCTGGGATCAGCACACTGACTTTTCATTGTAATAAAGTGACAGTTACTTTGTATGGCATACACTGAAATGTCAGAAAAGACTTATATGAGTGTATTTCTAAAGAGATACAAGCAAGCTGGTTTCACAATAGTGATCTTTCATTGAATTAATGTAATAGATATTCTGTCGCACATGTTGTGAAATGTTCAATAAATCTTACATGAAAATGTTACTATAAGTCTACCTGAAAGCTGAGTTAAGTACAATGTTTTTTCATTTTAAGAAAGTATAGCTGTTCTCTATGGCTCATACTGAAATGCTAGAAAAGACTTACATGAAGATGTTCCTTAAAAGCTACAAGGAAGTTGGTTTCACCACAGCATTCTTTCAATGAGTGAATGTTATAGATATTCCATCATGCCCGTAGTGAAATGTTTGATAGGACTTATTTGAAGATTCCCCTAAACAGCTGCAAGCAAGGTGTTTTCACCACAGTGTTCATTCAGAAAATGAATGTTATACGTATTTCTGTCATGCCTCAAGAGAACTATTTGATGTCTTATGTGAGAGTGTTCCTGAACAGCTACAAGCAAGCTTTTTCAACATAGTGTGGTTTCCTTGAATGAATGTTATGGATATCATGTTGCGGCTGTAGAGAAACGTTTGATAAGACATAAATGAAATGCTCATAAAGAGCCACTGGTTTCATCAGAACGTTCTTTCTGGATATGGAAGTGATAGCCATTCTGTAGGCATAATGAAGTGTTTGAAGAGCCTTATACGAAGACATTCCCAAGGCGCCAGAAGTAATCTGGCTTCACCACAGTGTTCTTTCAGTGAACGAGTGTTATAGCTAGTCTGTCATGCCTGTAGTGAAATGTTTAATAAGTCTTATATGAAGAGGTTTCAAACAGCCGCCAGCAAGCCGGGTTTAGCACAGTGTCCTTTAACTGTAAGTAAGTGAGAGCCATTCTGTATGGCATATACTTAAATGTTAGAGAGGTCTTATATGAAGATGTTCCTAAATAGAATCCAACAAGATGTGTTCAGGACAGAATAATTTCATCATAAGATAGTGACAGCCGTTTAGTATGGCATATACTGAAATGCTGAAAAGGACTGAAATGAAGATCTTCCTTAACAGTAAAACCAAGCCACTTTCACCATAGTGTTCTTTCATTGAATGGATGTAATAGATATTCTGTCATGCCTGTAGTTAAATGTTCAATAGGTCTTACATAAAAATACTCCTAATAATCTACCTGAAAGCTATTAAACACAACCTTCTTTCCTTGTAAGAAGGGTATGGCCATGCTGTATGCCATATACTGAAATGCTTGAAAAGCTTTATACGAAGATGTTCCTCAACAGTTACAAGAAAACTGCTTTCATCCCTGTGTTCGTTCAATGAGTGAATGTTTAGAGATTCTGTCATTCCCGCAAAGGAATGTTTAATAAGTCTTACATGAAGATGTTTCTAAACAGCTACAAGGAAATTTTTTTAAATATAGCGTTATTACATTGAATAAACATTAAAGATATCCTGTCATGACTGTAGGCAAATGTCTGATAAGACTTGAGCAAAATATTAATAAACAATTACTTGCAAGCTGGGTTCATCACAGTATTCTTTCCTGGCTATGGAGATGGTAGCCATTCTGTATGGCATAAAGTGATATGTTTGAAGAGCCTTCGATTTATATTCTTAAACAGCTAACAAGCAAGATGGTTTCTTCACAGTGTTCTTTCAGTGAATGAATGTTCTAGATATTGTCACATCTGTGGTGAAATATTTGATATATGATGTTCCTAAACAGCTACCTATAAACTGGATTCAGCATGTGTTCTTTCATTTTGTGAAAATGATAGTCGCTCTGTGTGGAATATACTTAAGTATTTGAAGTGTATTATGTGCAGATGTTCCTAAACAGTGAAAAGAAGATGGTTTTTGCACAATTTTCTTTCAGATGACAAATGTTATAGACATTGTCACATCTGTAGTCAAATGTTTGATATGATTTATGTGAAAATATCCCTAAACAGCTACCTGTTGGCTTGATTAAGCACAATGCTCTTTCATTGTAAGAAAGCGATAGCTGTTCCATGTGGCATATACTGAAATGTTTGAAATGTCATATGTGAAGATGTTCCTTAAGAGCTACTTGCTCGGTGTTTTCAAGACAATGTTCTTTCAGTGAATGAATGTTGTAGATAGTCTATCACACCCGTAGCGAAATGCTGGATAAGTTTTATGAAGATGTCCCTAAGTAGCTACAAGCAAAATGGTTTCACAACAGTGTTCTTACAGACATTGAAGGTTATAGATATTCTGTCATGCCTGTAGTGAAATGTTTGATAAGACTTGCATGAACACTTACATGAAGATGTTTCTAAACAGCCACAAGCAAGCTTTTTCAACACAGTATTTCATTGAATGGATGTAATAATCATCACATTGTGGCTGCAGAGAAACGTTTGATAAGACACACACAAAATGTTCATAAATAGCATGTGCCAGCTGGTTGCATCACAATGTTGTTTAATTTAATGGAAGTGATCATCATTCTGTATAGCATATGATGTGTTTGAATAGCCTTATATAAAGATATTCCTAAAAACTTATGAGCAATCTGGTTTGACCAGAGTGTGTTCCTCAGTGAATGAATCTTACAGAGATTCTGTCAGAGCAGTAGTGACATGTTTGGTGTTTTGTATGAAGAAACCCTAAATGGCTTCCTGCAAGATGAGTTCAACACAGTGTTATTTCATTTTAAGAAAATGATAGTCATTCTGTTTGGCATAAACGGAAATATTAGAAAAGCCTTATATCAAGAGGTTCCTAATTAGCTACCAGCAATCTGGCTTCACAATAGTGTTCTTTCATTGAATGGATGTAATAGATACTTTGTAGTGAAATGTATGATAAGTCTCTTATGAAAAGGTTCCTAAACAGCTGCCTGCAATCTGGCTTCAGCACATTATATCATTGTCTCAAAGTGATATTCATTCAGTATGTCTTATATGGAAACGCTTGAAAGGGTGAACATGAAGAAGTTTCTAAATATATACAAGCAAGATTGTTTCTCCACAGTTTTCTTTCAGTGACTGAATGTTATGTATAGTCTGTCACGACTATTGTAAAATGTTTGATGAGTCTTATGTAGAAACGTTCCTAGATAGCTATCTGTGAGCTCTATTTAGCACAGTGTTCTTTCATTGTAGGAAAATGATACCCATTCATTATGGCATATACTGAAATGTGAGAAATGTCTTAAATACAAATGTTCCTAATAATAGCTTCAAGATGCTTTCACCACAGAGTTCTTTCAGTGAAACAATATTGCAGATATTCTGTGACACTTGTAGTGAAGTGTTAGTTAAAACTTACTTGCAAGCTGGATTCAGCACAGTGTTTCTTTCATTGTTGGAAACTCATATTCAATCAGAACAGCAAATATTGAAATGGTTATAATGACTAATATGAAGATGATCCTTAATGGCTGCAAGTAAGATGGTTTCACCACAGTTTTCTCTCAGTGAACAAATGCTATATATATTCTGTCCCGCATGCAATGAAATGTTTGTTAAGTCTTATATGAACATGTTCCTAAACAGCTACCCGCAAACTGGGCTTAGAACAGTGTTCTCACACTGTTAGTAATTGATAGGTCATCTGTAGGGCATATGCTGAAATGTTTGAAATGTCTTATGTGAATATGCCCCTAAACAGCTGTAAGCACATTTGTTTCACCAGAGTCCCTTTAGTGTCTGAATCTTATGGATATTTTTCAAGTCTGTAGTGTAATTTTTTAAGTATTTTATGAAGTTCTTCCTAAACAGATACTAGGAAACAAGGGTTCAGCTCATCCTTCTTTCCTTGAGTGAATATTAAAATCATTCTGTCATGACCATAGCGCAATATTTGTTAAGACTTATAAAAAGATATTTCTAAAAGACAACTTTCCAGCTGGGTTCTTAACATTGTTCTTTCATTTTATGGAAGTGATAACCATTCTGGATGGAATACACTGAAACGTTTGAAAAGACTTGTATGAAGATACTCCTAAATAGCTACAAGCAATCTGGTTACACCACAGCGTTCTTTCATTTAATAAACTTTATATATAGTCTCCTATAGCTGTAGTGAAATGTTTTATATCATATATGAAAATGTTCCTACAGCTACCTGCAAGCTGGGATCAGCACACTGACTTTTCATTGTAATAAAGTGACAGTTACTTTGTATGGCATACACTGAAATGTCAGAAAAGACTTATATGAGTGTATTTCTAAAGAGATACAAGCAAGCTGGTTTCACAATAGTGATCTTTCGCTGAATTAATGTAATAGATATTCTGTCGCACATGTTGTGAAATGTTCAATAAATCTTACATGAAAATGTTACTATAAGTCTACCTGAAAGCTGAGTTAAGTACAATGTTTTTTCATTTTAAGAAAGTATAGCTGTTCTCTATGGCTCATACTGAAATGCTAGAAAAGACTTACATGAAGATGTTCCTTAAAAGCTACAAGGAAGTTGGTTTCACCACAGCATTCTTTCAATGAGTGAATGTTATAGATATTCCATCATGCCCGTAGTGAAATGTTTGATAGGACTTATTTGAAGATTCCCCTAAAGAGCTGCAAGCAAGGTGTTTTCACCACAGTGTTCATTCAGAAAATGAATGTTATACGTATTTCTGTCATGCCTCAAGAGAACTATTTGATGTCTTATGTGAGAGTGTTCCTGAACAGCTACAAGCAAGCTTTTTCAACATAGTGTGGTTTCCTTGAATGAATGTTATGGATATCATGTTGCGGCTGTAGAGAAACGTTTGATAAGACATAAATGAAATGCTCATAAAGAGCCACTGGTTTCATCAGAACGTTCTTTCTGGATATGGAAGTGATAGCCATTCTGTAGGCATAATGAAGTGTTTGAAGAGCCTTATACGAAGACATTCCCAAGGCGCCAGAAGTAATCTGGCTTCACCACAGTGTTCTTTCAGTGAACGAGTGTTATAGCTAGTCTGTCATGCCTGTAGTGAAATGTTTAATAAGTCTTATATGAAGAGGTTTCAAACAGCCGCCAGCAAGCCGGGTTTAGCACAGTGTCCTTTAACTGTAAGTAAGTGAGAGCCATTCTGTATGGCATATACTTAAATGTTAGAGAGGTCTTATATGAAGATGTTCCTAAATAGAATCCAACAAGATGTGTTCAGGACAGAATAATTTCATCATAAGATAGTGACAGCCGTTTAGTATGGCATATACTGAAATGCTGAAAAGGACTGAAATGAAGATCTTCCTTAACAGTAAAACCAAGCCACTTTCACCATAGTGTTCTTTCATTGAATGGATGTAATAGATATTCTGTCATGCCTGTAGTTAAATGTTCAATAGGTCTTACATAAAAATACTCCTAATAATCTACCTGAAAGCTATTAAACACAACCTTCTTTCCTTGTAAGAAGGGTATGGCCATGCTGTATGCCATATACTGAAATGCTTGAAAAGCTTTATACGAAGATGTTCCTCAACAGTTACAAGAAAACTGCTTTCATCCCTGTGTTCGTTCAATGAGTGAATGTTTAGAGATTCTGTCATTCCCGCAAAGGAATGTTTAATAAGTCTTACATGAAGATGTTTCTAAACAGCTACAAGGAAATTTTTTTAAATATAGCGTTATTACATTGAATAAACATTAAAGATATCCTGTCATGACTGTAGGCAAATGTCTGATAAGACTTGAGCAAAATATTAATAAACAATTACTTGCAAGCTGGGTTCATCACAGTATTCTTTCCTGGCTATGGAGATGGTAGCCATTCTGTATGGCATAAAGTGATATGTTTGAAGAGCCTTCGATTTATATTCTTAAACAGCTAACAAGCAAGATGGTTTCTTCACAGTGTTCTTTCAGTGAATGAATGTTCTAGATATTGTCACATCTGTGGTGAAATATTTGATATATGATGTTCCTAAACAGCTACCTATAAACTGGATTCAGCATGTGTTCTTTCATTTTGTGAAAATGATAGTCGCTCTGTGTGGAATATACTTAAGTATTTGAAGTGTATTATGTGCAGATGTTCCTAAACAGTGAAAAGAAGATGGTTTTTGCACAATTTTCTTTCAGATGACAAATGTTATAGACATTGTCACATCTGTAGTCAAATGTTTGATATGATTTATGTGAAAATATCCCTAAACAGCTACCTGTTGGCTTGATTAAGCACAATGCTCTTTCATTGTAAGAAAGCGATAGCTGTTCCATGTGGCATATACTGAAATGTTTGAAATGTCATATGTGAAGATGTTCCTTAAGAGCTACTTGCTCGGTGTTTTCAAGACAATGTTCTTTCAG
This sequence comes from Equus asinus, assembly GCF_041296235.1. Lineage (NCBI taxonomy): Eukaryota > Metazoa > Chordata > Mammalia > Perissodactyla > Equidae > Equus > Equus asinus. The sequence continues at coordinate 12,906,597 of NC_091817.1, forward strand.
TGAATGAATGTTGTAGATAGTCTATCACACCCGTAGCGAAATGCTGGATAAGTTTTATGAAGATGTCCCTAAGTAGCTACAAGCAAAATGGTTTCACAACAGTGTTCTTACAGACATTGAAGGTTATAGATATTCTGTCATGCCTGTAGTGAAATGTTTGATAAGACTTGCATGAACACTTACATGAAGATGTTTCTAAACAGCCACAAGCAAGCTTTTTCAACACAGTATTTCATTGAATGGATGTAATAATCATCACATTGTGGCTGCAGAGAAACGTTTGATAAGACACACACAAAATGTTCATAAATAGCATGTGCCAGCTGGTTGCATCACAATGTTGTTTAATTTAATGGAAGTGATCATCATTCTGTATAGCATATGATGTGTTTGAATAGCCTTATATAAAGATATTCCTAAAAACTTATGAGCAATCTGGTTTGACCAGAGTGTGTTCCTCAGTGAATGAATCTTACAGAGATTCTGTCAGAGCAGTAGTGACATGTTTGGTGTTTTGTATGAAGAAACCCTAAATGGCTTCCTGCAAGATGAGTTCAACACAGTGTTATTTCATTTTAAGAAAATGATAGTCATTCTGTTTGGCATAAACGGAAATATTAGAAAAGCCTTATATCAAGAGGTTCCTAATTAGCTACCAGCAATCTGGCTTCACAATAGTGTTCTTTCATTGAATGGATGTAATAGATACTTTGTAGTGAAATGTATGATAAGTCTCTTATGAAAAGGTTCCTAAACAGCTGCCTGCAATCTGGCTTCAGCACATTATATCATTGTCTCAAAGTGATATTCATTCAGTATGTCTTATATGGAAACGCTTGAAAGGGTGAACATGAAGAAGTTTCTAAATATATACAAGCAAGATTGTTTCTCCACAGTTTTCTTTCAGTGACTGAATGTTATGTATAGTCTGTCACGACTATTGTAAAATGTTTGATGAGTCTTATGTAGAAACGTTCCTAGATAGCTATCTGTGAGCTCTATTTAGCACAGTGTTCTTTCATTGTAGGAAAATGATACCCATTCATTATGGCATATACTGAAATGTGAGAAATGTCTTAAATACAAATGTTCCTAATAATAGCTTCAAGATGCTTTCACCACAGAGTTCTTTCAGTGAAACAATATTGCAGATATTCTGTGACACTTGTAGTGAAGTGTTAGTTAAAACTTACTTGCAAGCTGGATTCAGCACAGTGTTTCTTTCATTGTTGGAAACTCATATTCAATCAGAACAGCAAATATTGAAATGGTTATAATGACTAATATGAAGATGATCCTTAATGGCTGCAAGTAAGATGGTTTCACCACAGTTTTCTCTCAGTGAACAAATGCTATATATATTCTGTCCCGCATGCAATGAAATGTTTGTTAAGTCTTATATGAACATGTTCCTAAACAGCTACCCGCAAACTGGGCTTAGAACAGTGTTCTCACACTGTTAGTAATTGATAGGTCATCTGTAGGGCATATGCTGAAATGTTTGAAATGTCTTATGTGAATATGCCCCTAAACAGCTGTAAGCACATTTGTTTCACCAGAGTCCCTTTAGTGTCTGAATCTTATGGATATTTTTCAAGTCTGTAGTGTAATTTTTTAAGTATTTTATGAAGTTCTTCCTAAACAGATACTAGGAAACAAGGGTTCAGCTCATCCTTCTTTCCTTGAGTGAATATTAAAATCATTCTGTCATGACCATAGCGCAATATTTGTTAAGACTTATAAAAAGATATTTCTAAAAGACAACTTTCCAGCTGGGTTCTTAACATTGTTCTTTCATTTTATGGAAGTGATAACCATTCTGGATGGAATACACTGAAACGTTTGAAAAGACTTGTATGAAGATACTCCTAAATAGCTACAAGCAATCTGGTTACACCACAGCGTTCTTTCATTTAATAAACTTTATATATAGTCTCCTATAGCTGTAGTGAAATGTTTTATATCATATATGAAAATGTTCCTACAGCTACCTGCAAGCTGGGATCAGCACACTGACTTTTCATTGTAATAAAGTGACAGTTACTTTGTATGGCATACACTGAAATGTCAGAAAAGACTTATATGAGTGTATTTCTAAAGAGATACAAGCAAGCTGGTTTCACAATAGTGATCTTTCGCTGAATTAATGTAATAGATATTCTGTCGCACATGTTGTGAAATGTTCAATAAATCTTACATGAAAATGTTACTATAAGTCTACCTGAAAGCTGAGTTAAGTACAATGTTTTTTCATTTTAAGAAAGTATAGCTGTTCTCTATGGCTCATACTGAAATGCTAGAAAAGACTTACATGAAGATGTTCCTTAAAAGCTACAAGGAAGTTGGTTTCACCACAGCATTCTTTCAATGAGTGAATGTTATAGATATTCCATCATGCCCGTAGTGAAATGTTTGATAGGACTTATTTGAAGATTCCCCTAAAGAGCTGCAAGCAAGGTGTTTTCACCACAGTGTTCATTCAGAAAATGAATGTTATACGTATTTCTGTCATGCCTCAAGAGAACTATTTGATGTCTTATGTGAGAGTGTTCCTGAACAGCTACAAGCAAGCTTTTTCAACATAGTGTGGTTTCCTTGAATGAATGTTATGGATATCATGTTGCGGCTGTAGAGAAACGTTTGATAAGACATAAATGAAATGCTCATAAAGAGCCACTGGTTTCATCAGAACGTTCTTTCTGGATATGGAAGTGATAGCCATTCTGTAGGCATAATGAAGTGTTTGAAGAGCCTTATACGAAGACATTCCCAAGGCGCCAGAAGTAATCTGGCTTCACCACAGTGTTCTTTCAGTGAACGAGTGTTATAGCTAGTCTGTCATGCCTGTAGTGAAATGTTTAATAAGTCTTATATGAAGAGGTTTCAAACAGCCGCCAGCAAGCCGGGTTTAGCACAGTGTCCTTTAACTGTAAGTAAGTGAGAGCCATTCTGTATGGCATATACTTAAATGTTAGAGAGGTCTTATATGAAGATGTTCCTAAATAGAATCCAACAAGATGTGTTCAGGACAGAATAATTTCATCATAAGATAGTGACAGCCGTTTAGTATGGCATATACTGAAATGCTGAAAAGGACTGAAATGAAGATCTTCCTTAACAGTAAAACCAAGCCACTTTCACCATAGTGTTCTTTCATTGAATGGATGTAATAGATATTCTGTCATGCCTGTAGTTAAATGTTCAATAGGTCTTACATAAAAATACTCCTAATAATCTACCTGAAAGCTATTAAACACAACCTTCTTTCCTTGTAAGAAGGGTATGGCCATGCTGTATGCCATATACTGAAATGCTTGAAAAGCTTTATACGAAGATGTTCCTCAACAGTTACAAGAAAACTGCTTTCATCCCTGTGTTCGTTCAATGAGTGAATGTTTAGAGATTCTGTCATTCCCGCAAAGGAATGTTTAATAAGTCTTACATGAAGATGTTTCTAAACAGCTACAAGGAAATTTTTTTAAATATAGCGTTATTACATTGAATAAACATTAAAGATATCCTGTCATGACTGTAGGCAAATGTCTGATAAGACTTGAGCAAAATATTAATAAACAATTACTTGCAAGCTGGGTTCATCACAGTATTCTTTCCTGGCTATGGAGATGGTAGCCATTCTGTATGGCATAAAGTGATATGTTTGAAGAGCCTTCGATTTATATTCTTAAACAGCTAACAAGCAAGATGGTTTCTTCACAGTGTTCTTTCAGTGAATGAATGTTCTAGATATTGTCACATCTGTGGTGAAATATTTGATATATGATGTTCCTAAACAGCTACCTATAAACTGGATTCAGCATGTGTTCTTTCATTTTGTGAAAATGATAGTCGCTCTGTGTGGAATATACTTAAGTATTTGAAGTGTATTATGTGCAGATGTTCCTAAACAGTGAAAAGAAGATGGTTTTTGCACAATTTTCTTTCAGATGACAAATGTTATAGACATTGTCACATCTGTAGTCAAATGTTTGATATGATTTATGTGAAAATATCCCTAAACAGCTACCTGTTGGCTTGATTAAGCACAATGCTCTTTCATTGTAAGAAAGCGATAGCTGTTCCATGTGGCATATACTGAAATGTTTGAAATGTCATATGTGAAGATGTTCCTTAAGAGCTACTTGCTCGGTGTTTTCAAGACAATGTTCTTTCAGTGAATGAATGTTGTAGATAGTCTATCACACCCGTAGCGAAATGCTGGATAAGTTTTATGAAGATGTCCCTAAGTAGCTACAAGCAAAATGGTTTCACAACAGTGTTCTTACAGACATTGAAGGTTATAGATATTCTGTCATGCCTGTAGTGAAATGTTTGATAAGACTTGCATGAACACTTACATGAAGATGTTTCTAAACAGCCACAAGCAAGCTTTTTCAACACAGTATTTCATTGAATGGATGTAATAATCATCACATTGTGGCTGCAGAGAAACGTTTGATAAGACACACACAAAATGTTCATAAATAGCATGTGCCAGCTGGTTGCATCACAATGTTGTTTAATTTAATGGAAGTGATCATCATTCTGTATAGCATATGATGTGTTTGAATAGCCTTATATAAAGATATTCCTAAAAACTTATGAGCAATCTGGTTTGACCAGAGTGTGTTCCTCAGTGAATGAATCTTACAGAGATTCTGTCAGAGCAGTAGTGACATGTTTGGTGTTTTGTATGAAGAAACCCTAAATGGCTTCCTGCAAGATGAGTTCAACACAGTGTTATTTCATTTTAAGAAAATGATAGTCATTCTGTTTGGCATAAACGGAAATATTAGAAAAGCCTTATATCAAGAGGTTCCTAATTAGCTACCAGCAATCTGGCTTCACAATAGTGTTCTTTCATTGAATGGATGTAATAGATACTTTGTAGTGAAATGTATGATAAGTCTCTTATGAAAAGGTTCCTAAACAGCTGCCTGCAATCTGGCTTCAGCACATTATATCATTGTCTCAAAGTGATATTCATTCAGTATGTCTTATATGGAAACGCTTGAAAGGGTGAACATGAAGAAGTTTCTAAATATATACAAGCAAGATTGTTTCTCCACAGTTTTCTTTCAGTGACTGAATGTTATGTATAGTCTGTCACGACTATTGTAAAATGTTTGATGAGTCTTATGTAGAAACGTTCCTAGATAGCTATCTGTGAGCTCTATTTAGCACAGTGTTCTTTCATTGTAGGAAAATGATACCCATTCATTATGGCATATACTGAAATGTGAGAAATGTCTTAAATACAAATGTTCCTAATAATAGCTTCAAGATGCTTTCACCACAGAGTTCTTTCAGTGAAACAATATTGCAGATATTCTGTGACACTTGTAGTGAAGTGTTAGTTAAAACTTACTTGCAAGCTGGATTCAGCACAGTGTTTCTTTCATTGTTGGAAACTCATATTCAATCAGAACAGCAAATATTGAAATGGTTATAATGACTAATATGAAGATGATCCTTAATGGCTGCAAGTAAGATGGTTTCACCACAGTTTTCTCTCAGTGAACAAATGCTATATATATTCTGTCCCGCATGCAATGAAATGTTTGTTAAGTCTTATATGAACATGTTCCTAAACAGCTACCCGCAAACTGGGCTTAGAACAGTGTTCTCACACTGTTAGTAATTGATAGGTCATCTGTAGGGCATATGCTGAAATGTTTGAAATGTCTTATGTGAATATGCCCCTAAACAGCTGTAAGCACATTTGTTTCACCAGAGTCCCTTTAGTGTCTGAATCTTATGGATATTTTTCAAGTCTGTAGTGTAATTTTTTAAGTATTTTATGAAGTTCTTCCTAAACAGATACTAGGAAACAAGGGTTCAGCTCATCCTTCTTTCCTTGAGTGAATATTAAAATCATTCTGTCATGACCATAGCGCAATATTTGTTAAGACTTATAAAAAGATATTTCTAAAAGACAACTTTCCAGCTGGGTTCTTAACATTGTTCTTTCATTTTATGGAAGTGATAACCATTCTGGATGGAATACACTGAAACGTTTGAAAAGACTTGTATGAAGATACTCCTAAATAGCTACAAGCAATCTGGTTACACCACAGCGTTCTTTCATTTAATAAACTTTATATATAGTCTCCTATAGCTGTAGTGAAATGTTTTATATCATATATGAAAATGTTCCTACAGCTACCTGCAAGCTGGGATCAGCACACTGACTTTTCATTGTAATAAAGTGACAGTTACTTTGTATGGCATACACTGAAATGTCAGAAAAGACTTATATGAGTGTATTTCTAAAGAGATACAAGCAAGCTGGTTTCACAATAGTGATCTTTCGTTGAATTAATGTAATAGATATTCTGTCGCACATGTTGTGAAATGTTCAATAAATCTTACATGAAAATGTTACTATAAGTCTACCTGAAAGCTGAGTTAAGTACAATGTTTTTTCATTTTAAGAAAGTATAGCTGTTCTCTATGGCTCATACTGAAATGCTAGAAAAGACTTACATGAAGATGTTCCTTAAAAGCTACAAGGAAGTTGGTTTCACCACAGCATTCTTTCAATGAGTGAATGTTATAGATATTCCATCATGCCCGTAGTGAAATGTTTGATAGGACTTATTTGAAGATTCCCCTAAACAGCTGCAAGCAAGGTGTTTTCACCACAGTGTTCATTCAGAAAATGAATGTTATACGTATTTCTGTCATGCCTCAAGAGAACTATTTGATGTCTTATGTGAGAGTGTTCCTGAACAGCTACAAGCAAGCTTTTTCAACATAGTGTGGTTTCCTTGAATGAATGTTATGGATATCATGTTGCGGCTGTAGAGAAACGTTTGATAAGACATAAATGAAATGCTCATAAAGAGCCACTGGTTTCATCAGAACGTTCTTTCTGGATATGGAAGTGATAGCCATTCTGTAGGCATAATGAAGTGTTTGAAGAGCCTTATACGAAGACATTCCCAAGGCGCCAGAAGTAATCTGGCTTCACCACAGTGTTCTTTCAGTGAACGAGTGTTATAGCTAGTCTGTCATGCCTGTAGTGAAATGTTTAATAAGTCTTATATGAAGAGGTTTCAAACAGCCGCCAGCAAGCCGGGTTTAGCACAGTGTCCTTTAACTGTAAGTAAGTGAGAGCCATTCTGTATGGCATATACTTAAATGTTAGAGAGGTCTTATATGAAGATGTTCCTAAATAGAATCCAACAAGATGTGTTCAGGACAGAATAATTTCATCATAAGATAGTGACAGCCGTTTAGTATGGCATATACTGAAATGCTGAAAAGGACTGAAATGAAGATCTTCCTTAACAGTAAAACCAAGCCACTTTCACCATAGTGTTCTTTCATTGAATGGATGTAATAGATATTCTGTCATGCCTGTAGTTAAATGTTCAATAGGTCTTACATAAAAATACTCCTAATAATCTACCTGAAAGCTATTAAACACAACCTTCTTTCCTTGTAAGAAGGGTATGGCCATGCTGTATGCCATATACTGAAATGCTTGAAAAGCTTTATACGAAGATGTTCCTCAACAGTTACAAGAAAACTGCTTTCATCCCTGTGTTCGTTCAATGAGTGAATGTTTAGAGATTCTGTCATTCCCGCAAAGGAATGTTTAATAAGTCTTACATGAAGATGTTTCTAAACAGCTACAAGGAAATTTTTTTAAATATAGCGTTATTACATTGAATAAACATTAAAGATATCCTGTCATGACTGTAGGCAAATGTCTGATAAGACTTGAGCAAAATATTAATAAACAATTACTTGCAAGCTGGGTTCATCACAGTATTCTTTCCTGGCTATGGAGATGGTAGCCATTCTGTATGGCATAAAGTGATATGTTTGAAGAGCCTTCGATTTATATTCTTAAACAGCTAACAAGCAAGATGGTTTCTTCACAGTGTTCTTTCAGTGAATGAATGTTCTAGATATTGTCACATCTGTGGTGAAATATTTGATATATGATGTTCCTAAACAGCTACCTATAAACTGGATTCAGCATGTGTTCTTTCATTTTGTGAAAATGATAGTCGCTCTGTGTGGAATATACTTAAGTATTTGAAGTGTATTATGTGCAGATGTTCCTAAACAGTGAAAAGAAGATGGTTTTTGCATAATTTTCTTTCAGATAACAAATGTTATAGACATTGTCACATCTGTAGTCAAATGTTTGATATGATTTATGTGAAAATATCCCTAAACAGCTACCTGTTGGCTTGATTAAGCACAATGCTCTTTCATTGTAAGAAAGCGATAGCTGTTCCATGTGGCATATACTGAAATGTTTGAAATGTCATATGTGAAGATGTTCCTTAAGAGCTACTTGCTCGGTGTTTTCAAGACAATGTTCTTTCAGTGAATGAATGTTGTAGATAGTCTATCACACCCGTAGCGAAATGCTGGATAAGTTTTATGAAGATGTCCCTAAGTAGCTACAAGCAAAATGGTTTCACAACAGTGTTCTTACAGACATTGAAGGTTATAGATATTCTGTCATGCCTGTAGTGAAATGTTTGATAAGACTTGCATGAACACTTACATGAAGATGTTTCTAAACAGCCACAAGCAAGCTTTTTCAACACAGTATTTCATTGAATGGATGTAATAATCATCACATTGTGGCTGCAGAGAAACGTTTGATAAGACACACACAAAATGTTCATAAATAGCATGTGCCAGCTGGTTGCATCACAATGTTGTTTAATTTAATGGAAGTGATCATCATTCTGTATAGCATATGATGTGTTTGAATAGCCTTATATAAAGATATTCCTAAAAACTTATGAGCAATCTGGTTTGACCAGAGTGTGTTCCTCAGTGAATGAATCTTACAGAGATTCTGTCAGAGCAGTAGTGACATGTTTGGTGTTTTGTATGAAGAAACCCTAAATGGCTTCCTGCAAGATGAGTTCAACACAGTGTTATTTCATTTTAAGAAAATGATAGTCATTCTGTTTGGCATAAACTGAAATATTAGAAAAGCCTTATATCAAGAGGTTCCTAATTAGCTACCAGCAATCTGGCTTCACAATAGTGTTCTTTCATTGAATGGATGTAATAGATACTTTGTAGTGAAATGTATGATAAGTCTCTTATGAAAAGGTTCCTAAACAGCTGCCTGCAATCTGGCTTCAGCACATTATATCATTGTCTCAAAGTGATATTCATTCAGTATGTCTTATATGGAAACGCTTGAAAGGGTGACCATGAAGAAGTTTCTAAATATATACAAGCAAGATTGTTTCTCCACAGTTTTCTTTCAGTGACTGAATGTTATGTATAGTCTGTCACGACTATTGTAAAATGTTTGATAAGTCTTATGTAGAAACGTTCCTAGATAGCTATCTGTGAGCTCTATTTAGCACAGTGTTCTTTCATTGTAGGAAAATGATACCCATTCATTATGGCATATACTGAAATGTGAGAAATGTCTTAAATACAAATGTTCCTAATAATAGCTTCAAGATGCTTTCACCACAGAGTTCTTTCAGTGAAACAATATTGCAGATATTCTGTGACACTTGTAGTGAAGTGTTAGTTAAAACTTACTTGCAAGCTGGATTCAGCACAGTGTTTCTTTCATTGTTTGAAACTCATATTCAATCAGAACAGCAAATATTGAAATGGTTATAATGACTAATATGAAGATGATCCTTAATGGCTGCAAGTAAGATGGTTTCACCACAGTTTTCTCTCAGTGAACAAATGCTATATATATTCTGTCCCGCATGCAATGAAATGTTTGTTAAGTCTTATATGAACATGTTCCTAAACAGCTACCCGCAAACTGGGCTTAGAACAGTGTTCTCACACTGTTAGTAATTGATAGGTCATCTGTAGGGCATATGCTGAAATGTTTGAAATGTCTTATGTGAATATGCCCCTAAACAGCTGTAAGCACATTTGTTTCACCAGAGTCCCTTTAGTGTCTGAATCTTATGGATATTTTTCAAGTCTGTAGTGTAATTTTTTAAGTATTTTATGAAGTTCTTCCTAAACAGATACTAGGAAACAAGGGTTCAGCTCATCCTTCTTTCCTTGAGTGAATATTAAAATCATTCTGTCATGACCATAGCGCAATATTTGTTAAGACTTATAAAAAGATATTTCTAAAAGACAACTTTCCAGCTGGGTTCTTAACATTGTTCTTTCATTTTATGGAAGTGATAACCATTCTGGATGGAATACACTGAAACGTTTGAAAAGACTTGTATGAAGATACTCCTAAATAGCTACAAGCAATCTGGTTACACCACAGCGTTCTTTCATTTAATAAACTTTATATATAGTCTCCTATAGCTGTAGTGAAATGTTTTATATCATATATGAAAATGTTCCTACAGCTACCTGCAAGCTGGGATCAGCACACTGACTTTTCATTGTAATAAAGTGACAGTTACTTTGTATGGCATACACTGAAATGTCAGAAAAGACTTATATGAGTGTATTTCTAAAGAGATACAAGCAAGCTGGTTTCACAATAGTGATCTTTCATTGAATTAATGTAATAGATATTCTGTCGCACATGTTGTGAAATGTTCAATAAATCTTACATGAAAATGTTACTATAAGTCTACCTGAAAGCTGAGTTAAGTACAATGTTTTTTCATTTTCAGAAAGTATAGCTGTTCTCTATGGCTCATACCGAAATGCTAGAAAAGACTTACATGAAGATGTTCCTTAAAAGCTACAAGGAAGTTGGTTTCACCACAGCATTCTTTCAATGAGTGAATGTTATAGATATTCCATCATGCCCGTAGTGAAATGTTTGATAGGACTTATTTGAAGATTCCCCTAAAGAGCTGCAAGCAAGGTGTTTTCACCACAGTGTTCATTCAGAAAATGAATGTTATACGTATTTCTGTCATGCCTCAAGAGAACTATTTGATGTCTTATGTGAGAGTGTTCCTGAACAGCTACAAGCAAGCTTTTTCAACATAGTGTGGTTTCCTTGAATGAATGTTATGGATATCATGTTGCGGCTGTAGAGAAACGTTTGATAAGACATAAATGAAATGCTCATAAAGAGCCACTGGTTTCATCAGAACGTTCTTTCTGGATATGGAAGTGATAGCCATTCTGTAGGCATAATGAAGTGTTTGAAGAGCCTTATACGAAGACATTCCCAAGGCGCCAGAAGTAATCTGGCTTCACCACAGTGTTCTTTCAGTGAACGAGTGTTATAGCTAGTCTGTCATGCCTGTAGTGAAATGTTTAATAAGTCTTATATGAAGAGGTTTCAAACAGCCGCCAGCAAGCCGGGTTTAGCACAGTGTCCTTTAACTGTAAGTAAGTGAGAGCCATTCTGTATGGCATATACTTAAATGTTAGAGAGGTCTTATATGAAGATGTTCCTAAATAGAATCCAACAAGATGTGTTCAGGACAGAATAATTTCATCATAAGATAGTGACAGCCGTTTAGTATGGCATATACTGAAATGCTGAAAAGGACTGAAATGAAGATCTTCCTTAACAGTAAAACCAAGCCACTTTCACCATAGTGTTCTTTCATTGAATGGATGTAATAGATATTCTGTCATGCCTGTAGTTAAATGTTCAATAGGTCTTACATAAAAATACTCCTAATAATCTACCTGAAAGCTATTAAACACAACCTTCTTTCCTTGTAAGAAGGGTATGGCCATGCTGTATGCCATATACTGAAATGCTTGAAAAGCTTTATACGAAGATGTTCCTCAACAGTTACAAGAAAACTGCTTTCATCCCTGTGTTCGTTCAATGAGTGAATGTTTAGAGATTCTGTCATTCCCGCAAAGGAATGTTTAATAAGTCTTACATGAAGATGTTTCTAAACAGCTACAAGGAAATTTTTTTAAATATAGCGTTATTACATTGAATAAACATTAAAGATATCCTGTCATGACTGTAGGCAAATGTCTGATAAGACTTGAGCAAAATATTAATAAACAATTACTTGCAAGCTGGGTTCATCACAGTATTCTTTCCTGGCTATGGAGATGATAGCCATTCTGTATGGCATAAAGTGATATGTTTGAAGAGCCTTCGATTTATATTCTTAAACAGCTAACAAGCAAGATGGTTTCTTCACAGTGTTCTTTCAGTGAATGAATGTTCTAGATATTGTCACATCTGTGGTGAAATATTTGATATATGATGTTCCTAAACAGCTACCTATAAACTGGATTCAGCATGTGTTCTTTCATTTTGTGAAAATGATAGTCGCTCTGTGTGGAATATACTTAAGTATTTGAAGTGTATTATGTGCAGATGCTCCTAAACAGTGAAAAGAAGATGGTTTTTGCATAATTTTCTTTCAGATAACAAATGTTATAGACATTGTCACATCTGTAGTCAAATGTTTGATATGATTTATGTGAAAATATCCCTAAACAGCTACCTGTTGGCTTGATTAAGCACAATGCTCTTTCATTGTAAGAAAGCGATAGCTGTTCCATGTGGCATATACTGAAATGTTTGAAATGTCATATGTGAAGATGTTCCTTAAGAGCTACTTGCTCGGTGTTTTCAAGACAATGTTCTTTCAGTGAATGAATGTTGTAGATAGTCTATCACACCCGTAGCGAAATGCTGGATAAGTTTTATGAAGATGTCCCTAAGTAGCTACAAGCAAAATGGTTTCACAACAGTGTTCTTACAGACATTGAAGGTTATAGATATTCTGTCATGCCTGTAGTGAAATGTTTGATAAGACTTGCATGAACACTTACATGAAGATGTTTCTAAACAGCCACAAGCAAGCTTTTTCAACACAGTATTTCATTGAATGGATGTAATAATCATCACATTGTGGCTGCAGAGAAACGTTTGATAAGACACACACAAAATGTTCATAAATAGCATGTGCCAGCTGGTTGCATCACAATGTTGTTTAATTTAATGGAAGTGATCATCATTCTGTATAGCATATGATGTGTTTGAATAGCCTTATATAAAGATATTCCTAAAAACTTATGAGCAATCTGGTTTGACCAGAGTGTGTTCCTCAGTGAATGAATCTTACAGAGATTCTGTCAGAGCAGTAGTGACATGTTTGGTGTTTTGTATGAAGAAACCCTAAATGGCTTCCTGCAAGATGAGTTCAACACAGTGTTATTTCATTTTAAGAAAATGATAGTCATTCTGTTTGGCATAAACTGAAATATTAGAAAAGCCTTATATCAAGAGGTTCCTAATTAGCTACCAGCAATCTGGCTTCACAATAGTGTTCTTTCATTGAATGGATGTAATAGATACTTTGTAGTGAAATGTATGATAAGTCTCTTATGAAAAGGTTCCTAAACAGCTGCCTGCAATCTGGCTTCAGCACATTATATCATTGTCTCAAAGTGATATTCATTCAGTATGTCTTATATGGAAACGCTTGAAAGGGTGACCATGAAGAAGTTTCTAAATATATACAAGCAAGATTGTTTCTCCACAGTTTTCTTTCAGTGACTGAATGTTATGTATAGTCTGTCACGACTATTGTAAAATGTTTGATAAGTCTTATGTAGAAACGTTCCTAGATAGCTATCTGTGAGCTCTATTTAGCACAGTGTTCTTTCATTGTAGGAAAATGATACCCATTCATTATGGCATATACTGAAATGTGAGAAATGTCTTAAATACAAATGTTCCTAATAATAGCTTCAAGATGCTTTCACCACAGAGTTCTTTCAGTGAAACAATATTGCAGATATTCTGTGACACTTGTAGTGAAGTGTTAGTTAAAACTTACTTGCAAGCTGGATTCAGCACAGTGTTTCTTTCATTGTTTGAAACTCATATTCAATCAGAACAGCAAATATTGAAATGGTTATAATGACTAATATGAAGAGGATCCTTAATGGCTGCAAGTAAGATGGTTTCACCACAGTTTTCTCTCAGTGAACAAATGCTATATATATTCTGTCCCGCATGCAATGAAATGTTTGTTAAGTCTTATATGAACATGTTCCTAAACAGCTACCCGCAAACTGGGCTTAGAACAGTGTTCTCACACTGTTAGTAATTGATAGGTCATCTGTAGGGCATATGCTGAAATGTTTGAAATGTCTTATGTGAATATGCCCCTAAACAGCTGTAAGCACATTTGTTTCACCAGAGTCCCTTTAGTGTCTGAATCTTATGGATATTTTTCAAGTCTGTAGTGTAATTTTTTAAGTATTTTATGAAGTTCTTCCTAAACAGATACTAGGAAACAAGGGTTCAGCTCATCCTTCTTTCCTTGAGTGAATATTAAAATCATTCTGTCATGACCATAGCGCAATATTTGTTAAGACTTATAAAAAGATATTTCTAAAAGACAACTTTCCAGCTGGGTTCTTAACATTGTTCTTTCATTTTATGGAAGTGATAACCATTCTGGATGGAATACACTGAAACGTTTGAAAAGACTTGTATGAAGATACTCCTAAATAGCTACAAGCAATCTGGTTACACCACAGCGTTCTTTCATTTAATAAACTTTATATATAGTCTCCTATAGCTGTAGTGAAATGTTTTATATCATATATGAAAATGTTCCTACAGCTACCTGCAAGCTGGGATCAGCACACTGACTTTTCATTGTAATAAAGTGACAGTTACTTTGTATGGCATACACTGAAATGTCAGAAAAGACTTATATGAGTGTATTTCTAAAGAGATACAAGCAAGCTGGTTTCACAATAGTGATCTTTCATTGAATTAATGTAATAGATATTCTGTCGCACATGTTGTGAAATGTTCAATAAATCTTACATGAAAATGTTACTATAAGTCTACCTGAAAGCTGAGTTAAGTACAATGTTTTTTCATTTTCAGAAAGTATAGCTGTTCTCTATGGCTCATACCGAAATGCTACAAAAGACTTACATGAAGATGTTCCTTAAAAGCTACAAGGAAGTTGGTTTCACCACAGCATTCTTTCAATGAGTGAATGTTATAGATATTCCATCATGCCCGTAGTGAAATGTTTGATAGGACTTATTTGAAGATTCCCCTAAAGAGCTGCAAGCAAGGTGTTTTCACCACAGTGTTCATTCAGAAAATGAATGTTATACGTATTTCTGTCATGCCTCAAGAGAACTATTTGATGTCTTATGTGAGAGTGTTCCTGAACAGCTACAAGCAAGCTTTTTCAACATAGTGTGGTTTCCTTGAATGAATGTTATGGATATCATGTTGCGGCTGTAGAGAAACGTTTGATAAGACATAAATGAAATGCTCATAAAGAGCCACTGGTTTCATCAGAACGTTCTTTCTGGATATGGAAGTGATAGCCATTCTGTAGGCATAATGAAGTGTTTGAAGAGCCTTATACGAAGACATTCCCAAGGCGCCAGAAGTAATCTGGCTTCACCACAGTGTTCTTTCAGTGAACGAGTGTTATAGCTAGTCTGTCATGCCTGTAGTGAAATGTTTAATAAGTCTTATATGAAGAGGTTTCAAACAGCCGCCAGCAAGCCGGGTTTAGCACAGTGTCCTTTAACTGTAAGTAAGTGAGAGCCATTCTGTATGGCATATACTTAAATGTTAGAGAGGTCTTATATGAAGATGTTCCTAAATAGAATCCAACAAGATGTGTTCAGGACAGAATAATTTCATCATAAGATAGTGACAGCCGTTTAGTATGGCATATACTGAAATGCTGAAAAGGACTGAAATGAAGATCTTCCTTAACAGTAAAACCAAGCCACTTTCACCATAGTGTTCTTTCATTGAATGGATGTAATAGATATTCTGTCATGCCTGTAGTTAAATGTTCAATAGGTCTTACATAAAAATACTCCTAATAATCTACCTGAAAGCTATTAAACACAACCTTCTTTCCTTGTAAGAAGGGTATGGCCATGCTGTATGCCATATACTGAAATGCTTGAAAAGCTTTATACGAAGATGTTCCTCAACAGTTACAAGAAAACTGCTTTCATCCCTGTGTTCGTTCAATGAGTGAATGTTTAGAGATTCTGTCATTCCTGCAAAGGAATGTTTAATAAGTCTTACATGAAGATGTTTCTAAACAGCTACAAGGAAATTTTTTTAAATATAGCGTTATTACATTGAATAAACATTAAAGATATCCTGTCATGACTGTAGCCAAATGTCTGATAAGACTTGAGCAAAATATTAATAAACAATTACTTGCAAGCTGGGTTCATCACAGTATTCTTTCCTGGCTATGGAGATGATAGCCATTCTGTATGGCATAAAGTGATATGTTTGAAGAGCCTTCGATTTATATTCTTAAACAGCTAACAAGCAAGATGGTTTCTTCACAGTGTTCTTTCAGTGAATGAATGTTCTAGATATTGTCACATCTGTGGTGAAATATTTGATATATGATGTTCCTAAACAGCTACCTATAAACTGGATTCAGCATGTGTTCTTTCATTTTGTGAAAATGATAGTCGCTCTGTGTGGAATATACTTAAGTATTTGAAGTGTATTATGTGCAGATGTTCCTAAACAGTGAAAAGAAGATGGTTTTTGCATAATTTTCTTTCAGATAACAAATGTTATAGACATTGTCACATCTGTAGTCAAATGTTTGATATGATTTATGTGAAAATATCCCTAAACAGCTACCTGTTGGCTTGATTAAGCACAATGCTCTTTCATTGTAAGAAAGTGATAGCTGTTCCATGTGGCATATACTGAAATGTTTGAAATGTCATATGTGAAGATGTTCCTTAAGAGCTACTTGCTAGGTGTTTTCAAGACAATGTTCTTTCAGTGAATGAATGTTGTAGATAGTCTATCACACCCGTAGCGAAATGCTGGATAAGTTTTATGAAGATGTCCCTAAGTAGCTACAAGCAAAATGGTTTCACAACAGTGTTCTTACAGACATTGAAGGTTATAGATATTCTGTCATGCCTGTAGTGAAATGTTTGATAAGACTTGCATGAACACTTACATGAAGATGTTTCTAAACAGCCACAAGCAAGCTTTTTCAACACAGTATTTCATTGAATGGATGTAATAATCATCACATTGTGGCTGCAGAGAAACGTTTGATAAGACACACACAAAATGTTCATAAATAGCATGTGCCAGCTGGTTGCATCACAATGTTGTTTAATTTAATGGAAGTGATCATCATTCTGTATAGCATATGATGTGTTTGAATAGCCTTATATAAAGATATTCCTAAAAACTTATGAGCAATCTGGTTTCACCAGAGTGTGTTCCTCAGTGAATGAATCTTACAGAGATTCTGTCAGAGCAGTAGTGACATGTTTGGTGTTTTGTATGAAGAAACCCTAAATGGCTTCCTGCAAGATGAGTTCAACACAGTGTTATTTCATTTTAAGAAAATGATAGTCATTCTGTTTGGCATAAACGGAAATATTAGAAAAGCCTTATATCAAGAGGTTCCTAATTAGCTACCAGCAATCTGGCTTCACAATAGTGTTCTTTCATTGAATGGATGTAATAGATACTTTGTAGTGAAATGTATGATAAGTCTCTTATGAAAAGGTTCCTAAACAGCTGCCTGCAATCTGGCTTCAGCACATTATATCATTGTCTCAAAGTGATATTCATTCAGTATGTCTTATATGGAAACGCTTGAAAGGGTGACCATGAAGAAGTTTCTAAATATATACAAGCAAGATTGTTTCTCCACAGTTTTCTTTCAGTGACTGAATGTTATGTATAGTCTGTCACGACTATTGTAAAATGTTTGATAAGTCTTATGTAGAAACGTTCCTAGATAGCTATCTGTGAGCTCTATTTAGCACAGTGTTCTTTCATTGTAGGAAAATGATACCCATTCATTATGGCATATACTGAAATGTGAGAAATGTCTTAAATACAAATGTTCCTAATAATAGCTTCAAGATGCTTTCACCACAGAGTTCTTTCAGTGAAACAATATTGCAGATATTCTGTGACACTTGTAGTGAAGTGTTAGTTAAAACTTACTTGCAAGCTGGATTCAGCACAGTGTTTCTTTCATTGTTTGAAACTCATATTCAATCAGAACAGCAAATATTGAAATGGTTATAATGACTAATATGAAGAGGATCCTTAATGGCTGCAAGTAAGATGGTTTCACCACAGTTTTCTCTCAGTGAACAAATGCTATATATATTCTGTCCCGCATGCAATGAAATGTTTGTTAAGTCTTATATGAACATGTTCCTAAACAGCTACCCGCAAACTGGGCTTAGAACAGTGTTCTCACACTGTTAGTAATTGATAGGTCATCTGTAGGGCATATGCTGAAATGTTTGAAATGTCTTATGTGAATATGCCCCTAAACAGCTGTAAGCACATTTGTTTCACCAGAGTCCCTTTAGTGTCTGAATCTTATGGATATTTTTCAAGTCTGTAGTGTAATTTTTTAAGTATTTTATGAAGTTCTTCCTAAACAGATACTAGGAAACAAGGGTTCAGCTCATCCTTCTTTCCTTGAGTGAATATTAAAATCATTCTGTCATGACCATAGCGCAATATTTGTTAAGACTTATAAAAAGATATTTCTAAAAGACAACTTTCCAGCTGGGTTCTTAACATTGTTCTTTCATTTTATGGAGGTGATAACCATTCTGGATGGAATACACTGAAACGTTTGAAAAGACTTGTATGAAGATACTCCTAAATAGCTACAAGCAATCTGGTTACACCACAGCGTTCTTTCATTTAATAAACTTTATATATAGTCTCCTATAGCTGTAGTGAAATGTTTTATATCATATATGAAAATGTTCCTACAGCTACCTGCAAGCTGGGATCAGCACACTGACTTTTCATTGTAATAAAGTGACAGTTACTTTGTATGGCATACACTGAAATGTCAGAAAAGACTTATATGAGTGTATTTCTAAAGAGATACAAGCAAGCTGGTTTCACAATAGTGATCTTTCATTGAATTAATGTAATAGATATTCTGTCGCACATGTTGTGAAATGTTCAATAAATCTTACATGAAAATGTTACTATAAGTCTACCTGAAAGCTGAGTTAAGTACAATGTTTTTTCATTTTCAGAAAGTATAGCTGTTCTCTATGGCTCATACCGAAATGCTACAAAAGACTTACATGAAGATGTTCCTTAAAAGCTACAAGGAAGTTGGTTTCACCACAGCATTCTTTCAATGAGTGAATGTTATAGATATTCCATCATGCCCGTAGTGAAATGTTTGATAGGACTTATTTGAAGATTCCCCTAAAGAGCTGCAAGCAAGGTGTTTTCACCACAGTGTTCATTCAGAAAATGAATGTTATACGTATTTCTGTCATGCCTCAAGAGAACTATTTGATGTCTTATGTGAGAGTGTTCCTGAACAGCTACAAGCAAGCTTTTTCAACATAGTGTGGTTTCCTTGAATGAATGTTATGGATATCATGTTGCGGCTGTAGAGAAACGTTTGATAAGACATAAATGAAATGCTCATAAAGAGCCACTGGTTTCATCAGAACGTTCTTTCTGGATATGGAAGTGATAGCCATTCTGTAGGCATAATGAAGTGTTTGAAGAGCCTTATACGAAGACATTCCCAAGGCGCCAGAAGTAATCTGGCTTCACCACAGTGTTCTTTCAGTGAACGAGTGTTATAGCTAGTCTGTCATGCCTGTAGTGAAATGTTTAATAAGTCTTATATGAAGAGGTTTCAAACAGCCGCCAGCAAGCCGGGTTTAGCACAGTGTCCTTTAACTGTAAGTAAGTGAGAGCCATTCTGTATGGCATATACTTAAATGTTAGAGAGGTCTTATATGAAGATGTTCCTAAATAGAATCCAACAAGATGTGTTCAGGACAGAATAATTTCATCATAAGATAGTGACAGCCGTTTAGTATGGCATATACTGAAATGCTGAAAAGGACTGAAATGAAGATCTTCCTTAACAGTAAAACCAAGCCACTTTCACCATAGTGTTCTTTCATTGAATGGATGTAATAGATATTCTGTCATGCCTGTAGTTAAATGTTCAATAGGTCTTACATAAAAATACTCCTAATAATCTACCTGAAAGCTATTAAACACAACCTTCTTTCCTTGTAAGAAGGGTATGGCCATGCTGTATGCCATATACTGAAATGCTTGAAAAGCTTTATACGAAGATGTTCCTCAACAGTTACAAGAAAACTGCTTTCATCCCTGTGTTCGTTCAATGAGTGAATGTTTAGAGATTCTGTCATTCCTGCAAAGGAATGTTTAATAAGTCTTACATGAAGATGTTTCTAAACAGCTACAAGGAAATTTTTTTAAATATAGCGTTATTACATTGAATAAACATTAAAGATATCCTGTCATGACTGTAGCCAAATGTCTGATAAGACTTGAGCAAAATATTAATAAACAATTACTTGCAAGCTGGGTTCATCACAGTATTCTTTCCTGGCTATGGAGATGATAGCCATTCTGTATGGCATAAAGTGATATGTTTGAAGAGCCTTCGATTTATATTCTTAAACAGCTAACAAGCAAGATGGTTTCTTCACAGTGTTCTTTCAGTGAATGAATGTTCTAGATATTGTCACATCTGTGGTGAAATATTTGATATATGATGTTCCTAAACAGCTACCTATAAACTGGATTCAGCATGTGTTCTTTCATTTTGTGAAAATGATAGTCGCTCTGTGTGGAATATACTTAAGTATTTGAAGTGTATTATGTGCAGATGTTCCTAAACAGTGAAAAGAAGATGGTTTTTGCATAATTTTCTTTCAGATAACAAATGTTATAGACATTGTCACATCTGTAGTCAAATGTTTGATATGATTTATGTGAAAATATCCCTAAACAGCTACCTGTTGGCTTGATTAAGCACAATGCTCTTTCATTGTAAGAAAGTGATAGCTGTTCCATGTGGCATATACTGAAATGTTTGAAATGTCATATGTGAAGATGTTCCTTAAGAGCTACTTGCTAGGTGTTTTCAAGACAATGTTCTTTCAGTGAATGAATGTTGTAGATAGTCTATCACACCCGTAGCGAAATGCTGGATAAGTTTTATGAAGATGTCCCTAAGTAGCTACAAGCAAAATGGTTTCACAACAGTGTTCTTACAGACATTGAAGGTTATAGATATTCTGTCATGCCTGTAGTGAAATGTTTGATAAGACTTGCATGAACACTTACATGAAGATGTTTCTAAACAGCCACAAGCAAGCTTTTTCAACACAGTATTTCATTGAATGGATGTAATAATCATCACATTGTGGCTGCAGAGAAACGTTTGATAAGACACACACAAAATGTTCATAAATAGCATGTGCCAGCTGGTTGCATCACAATGTTGTTTAATTTAATGGAAGTGATCATCATTCTGTATAGCATATGATGTGTTTGAATAGCCTTATATAAAGATATTCCTAAAAACTTATGAGCAATCTGGTTTCACCAGAGTGTGTTCCTCAGTGAATGAATCTTACAGAGATTCTGTCAGAGCAGTAGTGACATGTTTGGTGTTTTGTATGAAGAAACCCTAAATGGCTTCCTGCAAGATGAGTTCAACACAGTGTTATTTCATTTTAAGAAAATGATAGTCATTCTGTTTGGCATAAACGGAAATATTAGAAAAGCCTTATATCAAGAGGTTCCTAATTAGCTACCAGCAATCTGGCTTCACAATAGTGTTCTTTCATTGAATGGATGTAATAGATACTTTGTAGTGAAATGTATGATAAGTCTCTTATGAAAAGGTTCCTAAACAGCTGCCTGCAATCTGGCTTCAGCACATTATATCATTGTCTCAAAGTGATATTCATTCAGTATGTCTTATATGGAAACGCTTGAAATGGTGAACATGAAGAAGTTTCTAAATATATACAAGCAAGATTGTTTCTCCACAGTTTTCTTTCAGTGACTGAATGTTATGTATAGTCTGTCACGACTATTGTAAAATGTTTGATAAGTCTTATGTAGAAACGTTCCTAGATAGCTATCTGTGAGCTCTATTTAGCACAGTGTTCTTTCATTGTAGGAAAATGATACCCATTCATTATGGCATATACTGAAATGTGAGAAATGTCTTAAATACAAATGTTCCTAATAATAGCTTCAAGATGCTTTCACCACAGAGTTCTTTCAGTGAAACAATATTGCAGATATTCTGTGACACTTGTAGTGAAGTGTTAGTTAAAACTTACTTGCAAGCTGGATTCAGCACAGTGTTTCTTTCATTGTTTGAAACTCATATTCAATCAGAACAGCAAATATTGAAATGGTTATAATGACTAATATGAAGATGATCCTTAATGGCTGCAAGTAAGATGGTTTCACCACAGTTTTCTCTCAGTGAACAAATGCTATATATATTCTGTCCCGCATGCAATGAAATGTTTGTTAAGTCTTATATGAACATGTTCCTAAACAGCTACCCGCAAACTGGGCTTAGAACAGTGTTCTCACACTGTTAGTAATTGATAGGTCATCTGTAGGGCATATGCTGAAATGTTTGAAATGTCTTATGTGAATATGCCCCTAAACAGCTGTAAGCACATTTGTTTCACCAGAGTCCCTTTAGTGTCTGAATCTTATGGATATTTTTCAAGTCTGTAGTGTAATTTTTTAAGTATTTTATGAAGTTCTTCCTAAACAGATACTAGGAAACAAGGGTTCAGCTCATCCTTCTTTCCTTGAGTGAATATTAAAATCATTCTGTCATGACCATAGCGCAATATTTGTTAAGACTTATAAAAAGATATTTCTAAAAGACAACTTTCCAGCTGGGTTCTTAACATTGTTCTTTCATTTTATGGAAGTGATAACCATTCTGGATGGAATACACTGAAACGTTTGAAAAGACTTGTATGAAGATACTCCTAAATAGCTACAAGCAATCTGGTTACACCACAGCGTTCTTTCATTTAATAAACTTTATATATAGTCTCCTATAGCTGTAGTGAAATGTTTTATATCATATATGAAAATGTTCCTACAGCTACCTGCAAGCTGGGATCAGCACACTGACTTTTCATTGTAATAAAGTGATAGTTACTTTGTACGGCATACACTGAAATGTCAGAAAAGACTTATATGAGTGTATTTCTAAAGAGATACAAGCAAGCTGGTTTCACAATAGTGATCTTTCATTGAATTAATGTAATAGATATTCTGTCGCACATGTTGTGAAATGTTCAATAAATCTTACATGAAAATGTTACTATAAGTCTACCTGAAAGCTGAGTTAAGTACAATGTTTTTTCATTTTAAGAAAGTATAGCTGTTCTCTATGGCTCATACTGAAATGCTACAAAAGACTTACATGAAGATGTTCCTTAAAAGCTACAAGGAAGTTGGTTTCACCACAGCATTCTTTCAATGAGTGAATGTTATAGATATTCCATCATGCCCGTAGTGAAATGTTTGATAGGACTTATTTGAAGATTCCCCTAAACAGCTGCAAGCAAGGTGTTTTCACCACAGTGTTCATTCAGAAAATGAATGTTATACGTATTTCTGTCATGCCTCAAGAGAACTATTTGATGTCTTATGTGAGAGTGTTCCTGAACAGCTACAAGCAAGCTTTTTCAACATAGTGTGGTTTCCTTGAATGAATGTTATGGATATCATGTTGCGGCTGTAGAGAAACGTTTGATAAGACATAAATGAAATGCTCATAAAGAGCCACTGGTTTCATCAGAACGTTCTTTCTGGATATGGAAGTGATAGCCATTCTGTAGGCATAATGAAGTGTTTGAAGAGCCTTATACGAAGACATTCCCAAGGCGCCAGAAGTAATCTGGCTTCACCACAGTGTTCTTTCAGTGAACGAGTGTTATAGCTAGTCTGTCATGCCTGTAGTGAAATGTTTAATAAGTCTTATATGAAGAGGTTTCAAACAGCCGCCAGCAAGCCGGGTTTAGCACAGTGTCCTTTAACTGTAAGTAAGTGAGAGCCATTCTGTATGGCATATACTTAAATGTTAGAGAGGTCTTATATGAAGATGTTCCTAAATAGAATCCAACAAGATGTGTTCAGGACAGAATAATTTCATCATAAGATAGTGACAGCCGTTTAGTATGGCATATACTGAAATGCTGAAAAGGACTGAAATGAAGATCTTCCTTAACAGTAAAACCAAGCCACTTTCACCATAGTGTTCTTTCATTGAATGGATGTAATAGATATTCTGTCATGCCTGTAGTTAAATGTTCAATAGGTCTTACATAAAAATACTCCTAATAATCTACCTGAAAGCTATTAAACACAACCTTCTTTCCTTGTAAGAAGGGTATGGCCATGCTGTATGCCATATACTGAAATGCTTGAAAAGCTTTATACGAAGATGTTCCTCAACAGTTACAAGAAAACTGCTTTCATCCCTGTGTTCGTTCAATGAGTGAATGTTTAGAGATTCTGTCATTCCTGCAAAGGAATGTTTAATAAGTCTTACATGAAGATGTTTCTAAACAGCTACAAGGAAATTTTTTTAAATATAGCGTTATTACATTGAATAAACATTAAAGATATCCTGTCATGACTGTAGCCAAATGTCTGATAAGACTTGAGCAAAATATTAATAAACAATTACTTGCAAGCTGGGTTCATCACAGTATTCTTTCCTGGCTATGGAGATGATAGCCATTCTGTATGGCATAAAGTGATATGTTTGAAGAGCCTTCGATTTATATTCTTAAACAGCTAACAAGCAAGATGGTTTCTTCACAGTGTTCTTTCAGTGAATGAATGTTCTAGATATTGTCACATCTGTGGTGAAATATTTGATATATGATGTTCCTAAACAGCTACCTATAAACTGGATTCAGCATGTGTTCTTTCATTTTGTGAAAATGATAGTCGCTCTGTGTGGAATATACTTAAGTATTTGAAGTGTATTATGTGCAGATGTTCCTAAACAGTGAAAAGAAGATGGTTTTTGCACAATTTTCTTTCAGATAACAAATGTTATAGACATTGTCACATCTGTAGTCAAATGTTTGATATGATTTATGTGAAAATATCCCTAAACAGCTACCTGTTGGCTTGATTAAGCACAATGCTCTTTCATTGTAAGAAAGTGATAGCTGTTCCATGTGGCATATACTGAAATGTTTGAAATGTCATATGTGAAGATGTTCCTTAAGAGCTACTTGCTAGGTGTTTTCAAGACAATGTTCTTTCAGTGAATGAATGTTGTAGATAGTCTATCACACCCGTAGCGAAATGCTGGATAAGTTTTATGAAGATGTCCCTAAGTAGCTACAAGCAAAATGGTTTCACAACAGTGTTCTTACAGACATTGAAGGTTATAGATATTCTGTCATGCCTGTAGTGAAATGTTTGATAAGACTTGCATGAACACTTACATGAAGATGTTTCTAAACAGCCACAAGCAAGCTTTTTCAACACAGTATTTCATTGAATGGATGTAATAATCATCACATTGTGGCTGCAGAGAAACGTTTGATAAGACACACACAAAATGATCATAAATAGCATGTGCCAGCTGGTTGCATCACAATGTTGTTTAATTTAATGGAAGTGATCATCATTCTGTATAGCATATGATGTGTTTGAATAGCCTTATATAAAGATATTCCTAAAAACTTATGAGCAATCTGGTTTGACCAGAGTGTGTTCCTCAGTGAATGAATCTTACAGAGATTCTGTCAGAGCAGTAGTGACATGTTTGGTGTTTTGTATGAAGAAACCCTAAATGGCTTCCTGCAAGATGAGTTCAACACAGTGTTATTTCATTTTAAGAAAATGATAGTCATTCTGTTTGGCATAAACGGAAATATTAGAAAAGCCTTATATCAAGAGGTTCCTAATTAGCTACCAGCAATCTGGCTTCACAATAGTGTTCTTTCATTGAATGGATGTAATAGATACTTTGTAGTGAAATGTATGATAAGTCTCTTATGAAAAGGTTCCTAAACAGCTGCCTGCAATCTGGCTTCAGCACATTATATCATTGTCTCAAAGTGATATTCATTCAGTATGTCTTATATGGAAACGCTTGAAAGGGTGACCATGAAGAAGTTTCTAAATATATACAAGCAAGATTGTTTCTCCACAGTTTTCTTTCAGTGACTGAATGTTATGTATAGTCTGTCACGACTATTGTAAAATGTTTGATAAGTCTTATGTAGAAACGTTCCTAGATAGCTATCTGTGAGCTCTATTTAGCACAGTGTTCTTTCATTGTAGGAAAATGATACCCATTCATTATGGCATATACTGAAATGTGAGAAATGTCTTAAATACAAATGTTCCTAATAATAGCTTCAAGATGCTTTCACCACAGAGTTCTTTCAGTGAAACAATATTGCAGATATTCTGTGACACTTGTAGTGAAGTGTTAGTTAAAACTTACTTGCAAGCTGGATTCAGCACAGTGTTTCTTTCATTGTTTGAAACTCATATTCAATCAGAACAGCAAATATTGAAATGGTTATAATGACTAATATGAAGATGATCCTTAATGGCTGCAAGTAAGATGGTTTCACCACAGTTTTCTCTCAGTGAACAAATGCTATATATATTCTGTCCCGCATGCAATGAAATGTTTGTTAAGTCTTATATGAACATGTTCCTAAACAGCTACCCGCAAACTGGGCTTAGAACAGTGTTCTCACACTGTTAGTAATTGATAGGTCATCTGTAGGGCATATGCTGAAATGTTTGAAATGTCTTATGTGAATATGCCCCTAAACAGCTGTAAGCACATTTGTTTCACCAGAGTCCCTTTAGTGTCTGAATCTTATGGATATTTTTCAAGTCTGTAGTGTAATTTTTTAAGTATTTTATGAAGTTCTTCCTAAACAGATACTAGGAAACAAGGGTTCAGCTCATCCTTCTTTCCTTGAGTGAATATTAAAATCATTCTGTCATGACCATAGCGCAATATTTGTTAAGACTTATAAAAAGATATTTCTAAAAGACAACTTTCCAGCTGGGTTCTTAACATTGTTCTTTCATTTTATGGAGGTGATAACCATTCTGGATGGAATACACTGAAACGTTTGAAAAGACTTGTATGAAGATACTCCTAAATAGCTACAAGCAATCTGGTTACACCACAGCGTTCTTTCATTTAATAAACTTTATATATAGTCTCCTATAGCTGTAGTGAAATGTTTTATATCATATATGAAAATGTTCCTACAGCTACCTGCAAGCTGGGATCAGCACACTGACTTTTCATTGTAATAAAGTGATAGTTACTTTGTACGGCATACACTGAAATGTCAGAAAAGACTTATATGAGTGTATTTCTAAAGAGATACAAGCAAGCTGGTTTCACAATAGTGATCTTTCATTGAATTAATGTAATAGATATTCTGTCGCACATGTTGTGAAATGTTCAATAAATCTTACATGAAAATGTTACTATAAGTCTACCTGAAAGCTGAGTTAAGTACAATGTTTTTTCATTTTAAGAAAGTATAGCTGTTCTCTATGGCTCATACTGAAATGCTACAAAAGACTTACATGAAGATGTTCCTTAAAAGCTACAAGGAAGTTGGTTTCACCACAGCATTCTTTCAATGAGTGAATGTTATAGATATTCCATCATGCCCGTAGTGAAATGTTTGATAGGACTTATTTGAAGATTCCCCTAAAGAGCTGCAAGCAAGGTGTTTTCACCACAGTGTTCATTCAGAAAATGAATGTTATACGTATTTCTGTCATGCCTCAAGAGAACTATTTGATGTCTTATGTGAGAGTGTTCCTGAACAGCTACAAGCAAGCTTTTTCAACATAGTGTGGTTTCCTTGAATGAATGTTATGGATATCATGTTGCGGCTGTAGAGAAACGTTTGATAAGACATAAATGAAATGCTCATAAAGAGCCACTGGTTTCATCAGAACGTTCTTTCTGGATATGGAAGTGATAGCCATTCTGTAGGCATAATGAAGTGTTTGAAGAGCCTTATACGAAGACATTCCCAAGGCGCCAGAAGTAATCTGGCTTCACCACAGTGTTCTTTCAGTGAACGAGTGTTATAGCTAGTCTGTCATGCCTGTAGTGAAATGTTTAATAAGTCTTATATGAAGAGGTTTCAAACAGCCGCCAGCAAGCCGGGTTTAGCACAGTGTCCTTTAACTGTAAGTAAGTGAGAGCCATTCTGTATGGCATATACTTAAATGTTAGAGAGGTCTTATATGAAGATGTTCCTAAATAGAATCCAACAAGATGTGTTCAGGACAGAATAATTTCATCATAAGATAGTGACAGCCGTTTAGTATGGCATATACTGAAATGCTGAAAAGGACTGAAATGAAGATCTTCCTTAACAGTAAAACCAAGCCACTTTCACCATAGTGTTCTTTCATTGAATGGATGTAATAGATATTCTGTCATGCCTGTAGTTAAATGTTCAATAGGTCTTACATAAAAATACTCCTAATAATCTACCTGAAAGCTATTAAACACAACCTTCTTTCCTTGTAAGAAGGGTATGGCCATGCTGTATGCCATATACTGAAATGCTTGAAAAGCTTTATACGAAGATGTTCCTCAACAGTTACAAGAAAACTGCTTTCATCCCTGTGTTCGTTCAATGAGTGAATGTTTAGAGATTCTGTCATTCCTGCAAAGGAATGTTTAATAAGTCTTACATGAAGATGTTTCTAAACAGCTACAAGGAAATTTTTTTAAATATAGCGTTATTACATTGAATAAACATTAAAGATATCCTGTCATGACTGTAGCCAAATGTCTGATAAGACTTGAGCAAAATATTAATAAACAATTACTTGCAAGCTGGGTTCATCACAGTATTCTTTCCTGGCTATGGAGATGATAGCCATTCTGTATGGCATAAAGTGATATGTTTGAAGAGCCTTCGATTTATATTCTTAAACAGCTAACAAGCAAGATGGTTTCTTCACAGTGTTCTTTCAGTGAATGAATGTTCTAGATATTGTCACATCTGTGGTGAAATATTTGATATATGATGTTCCTAAACAGCTACCTATAAACTGGATTCAGCATGTGTTCTTTCATTTTGTGAAAATGATAGTCGCTCTGTGTGGAATATACTTAAGTATTTGAAGTGTATTATGTGCAGATGTTCCTAAACAGTGAAAAGAAGATGGTTTTTGCACAATTTTCTTTCAGATAACAAATGTTATAGACATTGTCACATCTGTAGTCAAATGTTTGATATGATTTATGTGAAAATATCCCTAAACAGCTACCTGTTGGCTTGATTAAGCACAATGCTCTTTCATTGTAAGAAAGTGATAGCTGTTCCATGTGGCATATACTGAAATGTTTGAAATGTCATATGTGAAGATGTTCCTTAAGAGCTACTTGCTAGGTGTTTTCAAGACAATGTTCTTTCAGTGAATGAATGTTGTAGATAGTCTATCACACCCGTAGCGAAATGCTGGATAAGTTTTATGAAGATGTCCCTAAGTAGCTACAAGCAAAATGGTTTCACAACAGTGTTCTTACAGACATTGAAGGTTATAGATATTCTGTCATGCCTGTAGTGAAATGTTTGATAAGACTTGCATGAACACTTACATGAAGATGTTTCTAAACAGCCACAAGCAAGCTTTTTCAACACAGTATTTCATTGAATGGATGTAATAATCATCACATTGTGGCTGCAGAGAAACGTTTGATAAGACACACACAAAATGATCATAAATAGCATGTGCCAGCTGGTTGCATCACAATGTTGTTTAATTTAATGGAAGTGATCATCATTCTGTATAGCATATGATGTGTTTGAATAGCCTTATATAAAGATATTCCTAAAAACTTATGAGCAATCTGGTTTGACCAGAGTGTGTTCCTCAGTGAATGAATCTTACAGAGATTCTGTCAGAGCAGTAGTGACATGTTTGGTGTTTTGTATGAAGAAACCCTAAATGGCTTCCTGCAAGATGAGTTCAACACAGTGTTATTTCATTTTAAGAAAATGATAGTCATTCTGTTTGGCATAAACGGAAATATTAGAAAAGCCTTATATCAAGAGGTTCCTAATTAGCTACCAGCAATCTGGCTTCACAATAGTGTTCTTTCATTGAATGGATGTAATAGATACTTTGTAGTGAAATGTATGATAAGTCTCTTATGAAAAGGTTCCTAAACAGCTGCCTGCAATCTGGCTTCAGCACATTATATCATTGTCTCAAAGTGATATTCATTCAGTATGTCTTATATGGAAACGCTTGAAATGGTGAACATGAAGAAGTTTCTAAATATATACAAGCAAGATTGTTTCTCCACAGTTTTCTTTCAGTGACTGAATGTTATGTATAGTCTGTCACGACTATTGTAAAATGTTTGATAAGTCTTATGTAAAAACGTTCCTAGATAGCTATCTGTGAGCTCTATTTAGCACAGTGTTCTTTCATTGTAGGAAAATGATACCCATTCATTATGGCATATACTGAAATGTGAGAAATGTCTTAAATACAAATGTTCCTAATAATAGCTTCAAGATGCTTTCACCACAGAGTTCTTTCAGTGAAACAATATTGCAGATATTCTGTGACACTTGTAGTGAAGTGTTAGTTAAAACTTACTTGCAAGCTGGATTCAGCACAGTGTTTCTTTCATTGTTTGAAACTCATATTCAATCAGAACAGCAAATATTGAAATGGTTATAATGACTAATATGAAGATGATCCTTAATGGCTGCAAGTAAGATGGTTTCACCACAGTTTTCTCTCAGTGAACAAATGCTATATATATTCTGTCCCGCATGCAATGAAATGTTTGTTAAGTCTTATATGAACATGTTCCTAAACAGCTACCCGCAAACTGGGCTTAGAACAGTGTTCTCACACTGTTAGTAATTGATAGGTCATCTGTAGGGCATATGCTGAAATGTTTGAAATGTCTTATGTGAATATGCCCCTAAACAGCTGTAAGCACATTTGTTTCACCAGAGTCCCTTTAGTGTCTGAATCTTATGGATATTTTTCAAGTCTGTAGTGTAATTTTTTAAGTATTTTATGAAGTTCTTCCTAAACAGATACTAGGAAACAAGGGTTCAGCTCATCCTTCGTTCCTTGAGTGAATATTAAAATCATTCTGTCATGACCATAGCGCAATATTTGTTAAGACTTATAAAAAGATATTTCTAAAAGACAACTTTCCAGCTGGGTTCTTAACATTGTTCTTTCATTTTATGGAGGTGATAACCATTCTGGATGGAATACACTGAAACGTTTGAAAAGACTTGTATGAAGATACTCCTAAATAGCTACAAGCAATCTGGTTACACCACAGCGTTCTTTCATTTAATAAACTTTATATATAGTCTCCTATAGCTGTAGTGAAATGTTTTATATCATATATGAAAATGTTCCTACAGCTACCTGCAAGCTGGGATCAGCACACTGACTTTTCATTGTAATAAAGTGACAGTTACTTTGTACGGCATACACTGAAATGTCAGAAAAGACTTATATGAGTGTATTTCTAAAGAGATACAAGCAAGCTGGTTTCACAATAGTGATCTTTCATTGAATTAATGTAATAGATATTCTGTCGCACATGTTGTGAAATGTTCAATAAATCTTACATGAAAATGTTACTATAAGTCTACCTGAAAGCTGAGTTAAGTACAATGTTTTTTCATTTTAAGAAAGTATAGCTGTTCTCTATGGCTCATACTGAAATGCTACAAAAGACTTACATGAAGATGTTCCTTAAAAGCTACAAGGAAGTTGGTTTCACCACAGCATTCTTTCAATGAGTGAATGTTATAGATATTCCATCATGCCCGTAGTGAAATGTTTGATAGGACTTATTTGAAGATTCCCCTAAAGAGCTGCAAGCAAGGTGTTTTCACCACAGTGTTCATTCAGAAAATGAATGTTATACGTATTTCTGTCATGCCTCAAGAGAACTATTTGATGTCTTATGTGAGAGTGTTCCTGAACAGCTACAAGCAAGCTTTTTCAACATAGTGTGGTTTCCTTGAATGAATGTTATGGATATCATGTTGCGGCTGTAGAGAAACGTTTGATAAGACATAAATGAAATGCTCATAAAGAGCCACTGGTTTCATCAGAACGTTCTTTCTGGATATGGAAGTGATAGCCATTCTGTAGGCATAATGAAGTGTTTGAAGAGCCTTATACGAAGACATTCCCAAGGCGCCAGAAGTAATCTGGCTTCACCACAGTGTTCTTTCAGTGAACGAGTGTTATAGCTAGTCTGTCATGCCTGTAGTGAAATGTTTAATAAGTCTTATATGAAGAGGTTTCAAACAGCCGCCAGCAAGCCGGGTTTAGCACAGTGTCCTTTAACTGTAAGTAAGTGAGAGCCATTCTGTATGGCATATACTTAAATGTTAGAGAGGTCTTATATGAAGATGTTCCTAAATAGAATCCAACAAGATGTGTTCAGGACAGAATAATTTCATCATAAGATAGTGACAGCCGTTTAGTATGGCATATACTGAAATGCTGAAAAGGACTGAAATGAAGATCTTCCTTAACAGTAAAACCAAGCCACTTTCACCATAGTGTTCTTTCATTGAATGGATGTAATAGATATTCTGTCATGCCTGTAGTTAAATGTTCAATAGGTCTTACATAAAAATACTCCTAATAATCTACCTGAAAGCTATTAAACACAACCTTCTTTCCTTGTAAGAAGGGTATGGCCATGCTGTATGCCATATACTGAAATGCTTGAAAAGCTTTATACGAAGATGTTCCTCAACAGTTACAAGAAAACTGCTTTCATCCCTGTGTTCGTTCAATGAGTGAATGTTTAGAGATTCTGTCATTCCTGCAAAGGAATGTTTAATAAGTCTTACATGAAGATGTTTCTAAACAGCTACAAGGAAATTTTTTTAAATATAGCGTTATTACATTGAATAAACATTAAAGATATCCTGTCATGACTGTAGCCAAATGTCTGATAAGACTTGAGCAAAATATTAATAAACAATTACTTGCAAGCTGGGTTCATCACAGTATTCTTTCCTGGCTATGGAGATGATAGCCATTCTGTATGGCATAAAGTGATATGTTTGAAGAGCCTTCGATTTATATTCTTAAACAGCTAACAAGCAAGATGGTTTCTTCACAGTGTTCTTTCAGTGAATGAATGTTCTAGATATTGTCACATCTGTGGTGAAATATTTGATATATGATGTTCCTAAACAGCTACCTATAAACTGGATTCAGCATGTGTTCTTTCATTTTGTGAAAATGATAGTCGCTCTGTGTGGAATATACTTAAGTATTTGAAGTGTATTATGTGCAGATGTTCCTAAACAGTGAAAAGAAGATGGTTTTTGCATAATTTTCTTTCAGATGACAAATGTTATAGACATTGTCACATCTGTAGTCAAATGTTTGATATGATTTATGTGAAAATATCCCTAAACAGCTACCTGTTGGCTTGATTAAGCACAATGCTCTTTCATTGTAAGAAAGTGATAGCTGTTCCATGTGGCATATACTGAAATGTTTGAAATGTCATATGTGAAGATGTTCCTTAAGAGCTACTTGCTAGGTGTTTTCAAGACAATGTTCTTTCAGTGAATGAATGTTGTAGATAGTCTATCACACCCGTAGCGAAATGCTGGATAAGTTTTATGAAGATGTCCCTAAGTAGCTACAAGCAAAATGGTTTCACAACAGTGTTCTTACAGACATTGAAGGTTATAGATATTCTGTCATGCCTGTAGTGAAATGTTTGATAAGACTTGCATGAACACTTACATGAAGATGTTTCTAAACAGCCACAAGCAAGCTTTTTCAACACAGTATTTCATTGAATGGATGTAATAATCATCACATTGTGGCTGCAGAGAAACGTTTGATAAGACACACACAAAATGATCATAAATAGCATGTGCCAGCTGGTTGCATCACAATGTTGTTTAATTTAATGGAAGTGATCATCATTCTGTATAGCATATGATGTGTTTGAATAGCCTTATATAAAGATATTCCTAAAAACTTATGAGCAATCTGGTTTGACCAGAGTGTGTTCCTCAGTGAATGAATCTTACAGAGATTCTGTCAGAGCAGTAGTGACATGTTTGGTGTTTTGTATGAAGAAACCCTAAATGGCTTCCTGCAAGATGAGTTCAACACAGTGTTATTTCATTTTAAGAAAATGATAGTCATTCTGTTTGGCATAAACGGAAATATTAGAAAAGCCTTATATCAAGAGGTTCCTAATTAGCTACCAGCAATCTGGCTTCACAATAGTGTTCTTTCATTGAATGGATGTAATAGATACTTTGTAGTGAAATGTATGATAAGTCTCTTATGAAAAGGTTCCTAAACAGCTGCCTGCAATCTGGCTTCAGCACATTATATCATTGTCTCAAAGTGATATTCATTCAGTATGTCTTATATGGAAACGCTTGAAATGGTGAACATGAAGAAGTTTCTAAATATATACAAGCAAGATTGTTTCTCCACAGTTTTCTTTCAGTGACTGAATGTTATGTATAGTCTGTCACGACTATTGTAAAATGTTTGATAAGTCTTATGTAAAAACGTTCCTAGATAGCTATCTGTGAGCTCTATTTAGCACAGTGTTCTTTCATTGTAGGAAAATGATACCCATTCATTATGGCATATACTGAAATGTGAGAAATGTCTTAAATACAAATGTTCCTAATAATAGCTTCAAGATGCTTTCACCACAGAGTTCTTTCAGTGAAACAATATTGCAGATATTCTGTGACACTTGTAGTGAAGTGTTAGTTAAAACTTACTTGCAAGCTGGATTCAGCACAGTGTTTCTTTCATTGTTTGAAACTCATATTCAATCAGAACAGCAAATATTGAAATGGTTATAATGACTAATATGAAGATGATCCTTAATGGCTGCAAGTAAGATGGTTTCACCACAGTTTTCTCTCAGTGAACAAATGCTATATATATTCTGTCCCGCATGCAATGAAATGTTTGTTAAGTCTTATATGAACATGTTCCTAAACAGCTACCCGCAAACTGGGCTTAGAACAGTGTTCTCACACTGTTAGTAATTGATAGGTCATCTGTAGGGCATATGCTGAAATGTTTGAAATGTCTTATGTGAATATGCCCCTAAACAGCTGTAAGCACATTTGTTTCACCAGAGTCCCTTTAGTGTCTGAATCTTATGGATATTTTTCAAGTCTGTAGTGTAATTTTTTAAGTATTTTATGAAGTTCTTCCTAAACAGATACTAGGAAACAAGGGTTCAGCTCATCCTTCGTTCCTTGAGTGAATATTAAAATCATTCTGTCATGACCATAGCGCAATATTTGTTAAGACTTATAAAAAGATATTTCTAAAAGACAACTTTCCAGCTGGGTTCTTAACATTGTTCTTTCATTTTATGGAGGTGATAACCATTCTGGATGGAATACACTGAAACGTTTGAAAAGACTTGTATGAAGATACTCCTAAATAGCTACAAGCAATCTGGTTACACCACAGCGTTCTTTCATTTAATAAACTTTATATATAGTCTCCTATAGCTGTAGTGAAATGTTTTATATCATATATGAAAATGTTCCTACAGCTACCTGCAAGCTGGGATCAGCACACTGACTTTTCATTGTAATAAAGTGACAGTTACTTTGTACGGCATACACTGAAATGTCAGAAAAGACTTATATGAGTGTATTTCTAAAGAGATACAAGCAAGCTGGTTTCACAATAGTGATCTTTCATTGAATTAATGTAATAGATATTCTGTCGCACATGTTGTGAAATGTTCAATAAATCTTACATGAAAATGTTACTATAAGTCTACCTGAAAGCTGAGTTAAGTACAATGTTTTTTCATTTTAAGAAAGTATAGCTGTTCTCTATGGCTCATACTGAAATGCTACAAAAGACTTACATGAAGATGTTCCTTAAAAGCTACAAGGAAGTTGGTTTCACCACAGCATTCTTTCAATGAGTGAATGTTATAGATATTCCATCATGCCCGTAGTGAAATGTTTGATAGGACTTATTTGAAGATTCCCCTAAACAGCTGCAAGCAAGGTGTTTTCACCACAGTGTTCATTCAGAAAATGAATGTTATACGTATTTCTGTCATGCCTCAAGAGAACTATTTGATGTCTTATGTGAGAGTGTTCCTGAACAGCTACAAGCAAGCTTTTTCAACATAGTGTGGTTTCCTTGA
Source organism: Equus asinus (assembly GCF_041296235.1). NCBI lineage: Eukaryota > Metazoa > Chordata > Mammalia > Perissodactyla > Equidae > Equus > Equus asinus. Next base: position 12,942,572 of record NC_091817.1, read on the forward strand.
ATGAATGTTATGGATATCATGTTGCGGCTGTAGAGAAACGTTTGATAAGACATAAATGAAATGCTCATAAAGAGCCACTGGTTTCATCAGAACGTTCTTTCTGGATATGGAAGTGATAGCCATTCTGTAGGCATAATGAAGTGTTTGAAGAGCCTTATACGAAGACATTCCCAAGGCGCCAGAAGTAATCTGGCTTCACCACAGTGTTCTTTCAGTGAACGAGTGTTATAGCTAGTCTGTCATGCCTGTAGTGAAATGTTTAATAAGTCTTATATGAAGAGGTTTCAAACAGCCGCCAGCAAGCCGGGTTTAGCACAGTGTCCTTTAACTGTAAGTAAGTGAGAGCCATTCTGTATGGCATATACTTAAATGTTAGAGAGGTCTTATATGAAGATGTTCCTAAATAGAATCCAACAAGATGTGTTCAGGACAGAATAATTTCATCATAAGATAGTGACAGCCGTTTAGTATGGCATATACTGAAATGCTGAAAAGGACTGAAATGAAGATCTTCCTTAACAGTAAAACCAAGCCACTTTCACCATAGTGTTCTTTCATTGAATGGATGTAATAGATATTCTGTCATGCCTGTAGTTAAATGTTCAATAGGTCTTACATAAAAATACTCCTAATAATCTACCTGAAAGCTATTAAACACAACCTTCTTTCCTTGTAAGAAGGGTATGGCCATGCTGTATGCCATATACTGAAATGCTTGAAAAGCTTTATACGAAGATGTTCCTCAACAGTTACAAGAAAACTGCTTTCATCCCTGTGTTCGTTCAATGAGTGAATGTTTAGAGATTCTGTCATTCCCGCAAAGGAATGTTTAATAAGTCTTACATGAAGATGTTTCTAAACAGCTACAAGGAAATTTTTTTAAATATAGCGTTATTACATTGAATAAACATTAAAGATATCCTGTCATGGCTGTAGGCAAATGTCTCATAAGACTTGAGCAAAATATTAATAAACAATTACTTGCAAGCTGGGTTCATCACAGTATTCTTTCCTGGCTATGGAGATGGTAGCCATTCTGTATGGCATAAAGTGATATGTTTGAAGAGCCTTCGATTTATATTCTTAAACAGCTAACAAGCAAGATGGTTTCTTCACAGTGTTCTTTCAGTGAATGAATGTTCTAGATATTGTCACATCTGTGGTGAAATATTTGATATATGATGTTCCTAAACAGCTACCTATAAACTGGATTCAGCATGTGTTCTTTCATTTTGTGAAAATGATAGTCGCTCTGTGTGGAATATACTTAAGTATTTGAAGTGTATTATGTGCAGATGTTCCTAAACAGTGAAAAGAAGATGGTTTTTGCACAATTTTCTTTCAGATGACAAATGTTATAGACATTGTCACATCTGTAGTCAAATGTTTGATATGATTTATGTGAAAATATCCCTAAACAGCTACCTGTTGGCTTGATTAAGCACAATGCTCTTTCATTGTAAGAAAGTGATAGCTGTTCCATGTGGCATATACTGAAATGTTTGAAATGTCATATGTGAAGATGTTCCTTAAGAGCTACTTGCTAGGTGTTTTCAAGACAATGTTCTTTCAGTGAATGAATGTTGTAGATAGTCTATCACACCCGTAGCGAAATGCTGGATAAGTTTTATGAAGATGTCCCTAAGTAGCTACAAGCAAAATGGTTTCACAACAGTGTTCTTACAGACATTGAAGGTTATAGATATTCTGTCATGCCTGTAGTGAAATGTTTGATAAGACTTGCATGAACACTTACATGAAGATGTTTCTAAACAGCCACAAGCAAGCTTTTTCAACACAGTATTTCATTGAATGGATGTAATAATCATCACATTGTGGCTGCAGAGAAACGTTTGATAAGACACACACAAAATGATCATAAATAGCATGTGCCAGCTGGTTGCATCACAATGTTGTTTAATTTAATGGAAGTGATCATCATTCTGTATAGCATATGATGTGTTTGAATAGCCTTATATAAAGATATTCCTAAAAACTTATGAGCAATCTGGTTTGACCAGAGTGTGTTCCTCAGTGAATGAATCTTACAGAGATTCTGTCAGAGCAGTAGTGACATGTTTGGTGTTTTGTATGAAGAAACCCTAAATGGCTTCCTGCAAGATGAGTTCAACACAGTGTTATTTCATTTTAAGAAAATGATAGTCATTCTGTTTGGCATAAACGGAAATATTAGAAAAGCCTTATATCAAGAGGTTCCTAATTAGCTACCAGCAATCTGGCTTCACAATAGTGTTCTTTCATTGAATGGATGTAATAGATACTTTGTAGTGAAATGTATGATAAGTCTCTTATGAAAAGGTTCCTAAACAGCTGCCTGCAATCTGGCTTCAGCACATTATATCATTGTCTCAAAGTGATATTCATTCAGTATGTCTTATATGGAAACGCTTGAAAGGGTGAACATGAAGAAGTTTCTAAATATATACAAGCAAGATTGTTTCTCCACAGTTTTCTTTCAGTGACTGAATGTTATGTATAGTCTGTCACGACTATTGTAAAATGTTTGATAAGTCTTATGTAAAAACGTTCCTAGATAGCTATCTGTGAGCTCTATTTAGCACAGTGTTCTTTCATTGTAGGAAAATGATACCCATTCATTATGGCATATACTGAAATGTGAGAAATGTCTTAAATACAAATGTTCCTAATAATAGCTTCAAGATGCTTTCACCACAGAGTTCTTTCAGTGAAACAATATTGCAGATATTCTGTGACACTTGTAGTGAAGTGTTAGTTAAAACTTACTTGCAAGCTGGATTCAGCACAGTGTTTCTTTCATTGTTTGAAACTCATATTCAATCAGAACAGCAAATATTGAAATGGTTATAATGACTAATATGAAGATGATCCTTAATGGCTGCAAGTAAGATGGTTTCACCACAGTTTTCTCTCAGTGAACAAATGCTATATATATTCTGTCCCGCATGCAATGAAATGTTTGTTAAGTCTTATATGAACATGTTCCTAAACAGCTACCCGCAAACTGGGCTTAGAACAGTGTTCTCACACTGTTAGTAATTGATAGGTCATCTGTAGGGCATATGCTGAAATGTTTGAAATGTCTTATGTGAATATGCCCCTAAACAGCTGTAAGCACATTTGTTTCACCAGAGTCCCTTTAGTGTCTGAATCTTATGGATATTTTTCAAGTCTGTAGTGTAATTTTTTAAGTATTTTATGAAGTTCTTCCTAAACAGATACTAGGAAACAAGGGTTCAGCTCATCCTTCGTTCCTTGAGTGAATATTAAAATCATTCTGTCATGACCATAGCGCAATATTTGTTAAGACTTATAAAAAGATATTTCTAAAAGACAACTTTCCAGCTGGGTTCTTAACATTGTTCTTTCATTTTATGGAGGTGATAACCATTCTGGATGGAATACACTGAAACGTTTGAAAAGACTTGTATGAAGATACTCCTAAATAGCTACAAGCAATCTGGTTACACCACAGCGTTCTTTCATTTAATAAACTTTATATATAGTCTCCTATAGCTGTAGTGAAATGTTTTATATCATATATGAAAATGTTCCTACAGCTACCTGCAAGCTGGGATCAGCACACTGACTTTTCATTGTAATAAAGTGACAGTTACTTTGTACGGCATACACTGAAATGTCAGAAAAGACTTATATGAGTGTATTTCTAAAGAGATACAAGCAAGCTGGTTTCACAATAGTGATCTTTCATTGAATTAATGTAATAGATATTCTGTCGCACATGTTGTGAAATGTTCAATAAATCTTACATGAAAATGTTACTATAAGTCTACCTGAAAGCTGAGTTAAGTACAATGTTTTTTCATTTTAAGAAAGTATAGCTGTTCTCTATGGCTCATACTGAAATGCTACAAAAGACTTACATGAAGATGTTCCTTAAAAGCTACAAGGAAGTTGGTTTCACCACAGCATTCTTTCAATGAGTGAATGTTATAGATATTCCATCATGCCCGTAGTGAAATGTTTGATAGGACTTATTTGAAGATTCCCCTAAACAGCTGCAAGCAAGGTGTTTTCACCACAGTGTTCATTCAGAAAATGAATGTTATACGTATTTCTGTCATGCCTCAAGAGAACTATTTGATGTCTTATGTGAGAGTGTTCCTGAACAGCTACAAGCAAGCTTTTTCAACATAGTGTGGTTTCCTTGAATGAATGTTATGGATATCATGTTGCGGCTGTAGAGAAACGTTTGATAAGACATAAATGAAATGCTCATAAAGAGCCACTGGTTTCATCAGAACGTTCTTTCTGGATATGGAAGTGATAGCCATTCTGTAGGCATAATGAAGTGTTTGAAGAGCCTTATACGAAGACATTCCCAAGGCGCCAGAAGTAATCTGGCTTCACCACAGTGTTCTTTCAGTGAACGAGTGTTATAGCTAGTCTGTCATGCCTGTAGTGAAATGTTTAATAAGTCTTATATGAAGAGGTTTCAAACAGCCGCCAGCAAGCCGGGTTTAGCACAGTGTCCTTTAACTGTAAGTAAGTGAGAGCCATTCTGTATGGCATATACTTAAATGTTAGAGAGGTCTTATATGAAGATGTTCCTAAATAGAATCCAACAAGATGTGTTCAGGACAGAATAATTTCATCATAAGATAGTGACAGCCGTTTAGTATGGCATATACTGAAATGCTGAAAAGGACTGAAATGAAGATCTTCCTTAACAGTAAAACCAAGCCACTTTCACCATAGTGTTCTTTCATTGAATGGATGTAATAGATATTCTGTCATGCCTGTAGTTAAATGTTCAATAGGTCTTACATAAAAATACTCCTAATAATCTACCTGAAAGCTATTAAACACAACCTTCTTTCCTTGTAAGAAGGGTATGGCCATGCTGTATGCCATATACTGAAATGCTTGAAAAGCTTTATACGAAGATGTTCCTCAACAGTTACAAGAAAACTGCTTTCATCCCTGTGTTCGTTCAATGAGTGAATGTTTAGAGATTCTGTCATTCCTGCAAAGGAATGTTTAATAAGTCTTACATGAAGATGTTTCTAAACAGCTACAAGGAAATTTTTTTAAATATAGCGTTATTACATTGAATAAACATTAAAGATATCCTGTCATGGCTGTAGGCAAATGTCTCATAAGACTTGAGCAAAATATTAATAAACAATTACTTGCAAGCTGGGTTCATCACAGTATTCTTTCCTGGCTATGGAGATGGTAGCCATTCTGTATGGCATAAAGTGATATGTTTGAAGAGCCTTCGATTTATATTCTTAAACAGCTAACAAGCAAGATGGTTTCTTCACAGTGTTCTTTCAGTGAATGAATGTTCTAGATATTGTCACATCTGTGGTGAAATATTTGATATATGATGTTCCTAAACAGCTACCTATAAACTGGATTCAGCATGTGTTCTTTCATTTTGTGAAAATGATAGTCGCTCTGTGTGGAATATACTTAAGTATTTGAAGTGTATTATGTGCAGATGTTCCTAAACAGTGAAAAGAAGATGGTTTTTGCACAATTTTCTTTCAGATGACAAATGTTATAGACATTGTCACATCTGTAGTCAAATGTTTGATATGATTTATGTGAAAATATCCCTAAACAGCTACCTGTTGGCTTGATTAAGCACAATGCTCTTTCATTGTAAGAAAGTGATAGCTGTTCCATGTGGCATATACTGAAATGTTTGAAATGTCATATGTGAAGATGTTCCTTAAGAGCTACTTGCTAGGTGTTTTCAAGACAATGTTCTTTCAGTGAATGAATGTTGTAGATAGTCTATCACACCCGTAGCGAAATGCTGGATAAGTTTTATGAAGATGTCCCTAAGTAGCTACAAGCAAAATGGTTTCACAACAGTGTTCTTACAGACATTGAAGGTTATAGATATTCTGTCATGCCTGTAGTGAAATGTTTGATAAGACTTGCATGAACACTTACATGAAGATGTTTCTAAACAGCCACAAGCAAGCTTTTTCAACACAGTATTTCATTGAATGGATGTAATAATCATCACATTGTGGCTGCAGAGAAACGTTTGATAAGACACACACAAAATGTTCATAAATAGCATGTGCCAGCTGGTTGCATCACAATGTTGTTTAATTTAATGGAAGTGATCATCATTCTGTATAGCATATGATGTGTTTGAATAGCCTTATATAAAGATATTCCTAAAAACTTATGAGCAATCTGGTTTGACCAGAGTGTGTTCCTCAGTGAATGAATCTTACAGAGATTCTGTCAGAGCAGTAGTGACATGTTTGGTGTTTTGTATGAAGAAACCCTAAATGGCTTCCTGCAAGATGAGTTCAACACAGTGTTATTTCATTTTAAGAAAATGATAGTCATTCTGTTTGGCATAAACGGAAATATTAGAAAAGCCTTATATCAAGAGGTTCCTAATTAGCTACCAGCAATCTGGCTTCACAATAGTGTTCTTTCATTGAATGGATGTAATAGATACTTTGTAGTGAAATGTATGATAAGTCTCTTATGAAAAGGTTCCTAAACAGCTGCCTGCAATCTGGCTTCAGCACATTATATCATTGTCTCAAAGTGATATTCATTCAGTATGTCTTATATGGAAACGCTTGAAAGGGTGAACATGAAGAAGTTTCTAAATATATACAAGCAAGATTGTTTCTCCACAGTTTTCTTTCAGTGACTGAATGTTATGTATAGTCTGTCACGACTATTGTAAAATGTTTGATGAGTCTTATGTAGAAACGTTCCTAGATAGCTATCTGTGAGCTCTATTTAGCACAGTGTTCTTTCATTGTAGGAAAATGATACCCATTCATTATGGCATATACTGAAATGTGAGAAATGTCTTAAATACAAATGTTCCTAATAATAGCTTCAAGATGCTTTCACCACAGAGTTCTTTCAGTGAAACAATATTGCAGATATTCTGTGACACTTGTAGTGAAGTGTTAGTTAAAACTTACTTGCAAGCTGGATTCAGCACAGTGTTTCTTTCATTGTTTGAAACTCATATTCAATCAGAACAGCAAATATTGAAATGGTTATAATGACTAATATGAAGATGATCCTTAATGGCTGCAAGTAAGATGGTTTCACCACAGTTTTCTCTCAGTGAACAAATGCTATATATATTCTGTCCCGCATGCAATGAAATGTTTGTTAAGTCTTATATGAACATGTTCCTAAACAGCTACCCGCAAACTGGGCTTAGAACAGTGTTCTCACACTGTTAGTAATTGATAGGTCATCTGTAGGGCATATGCTGAAATGTTTGAAATGTCTTATGTGAATATGCCCCTAAACAGCTGTAAGCACATTTGTTTCACCAGAGTCCCTTTAGTGTCTGAATCTTATGGATATTTTTCAAGTCTGTAGTGTAATTTTTTAAGTATTTTATGAAGTTCTTCCTAAACAGATACTAGGAAACAAGGGTTCAGCTCATCCTTCTTTCCTTGAGTGAATATTAAAATCATTCTGTCATGACCATAGCGCAATATTTGTTAAGACTTATAAAAAGATATTTCTAAAAGACAACTTTCCAGCTGGGTTCTTAACATTGTTCTTTCATTTTATGGAGGTGATAACCATTCTGGATGGAATACACTGAAACGTTTGAAAAGACTTGTATGAAGATACTCCTAAATAGCTACAAGCAATCTGGTTACACCACAGCGTTCTTTCATTTAATAAACTTTATATATAGTCTCCTATAGCTGTAGTGAAATGTTTTATATCATATATGAAAATGTTCCTACAGCTACCTGCAAGCTGGGATCAGCACACTGACTTTTCATTGTAATAAAGTGATAGTTACTTTGTACGGCATACACTGAAATGTCAGAAAAGACTTATATGAGTGTATTTCTAAAGAGATACAAGCAAGCTGGTTTCACAATAGTGATCTTTCATTGAATTAATGTAATAGATATTCTGTCGCACATGTTGTGAAATGTTCAATAAATCTTACATGAAAATGTTACTATAAGTCTACCTGAAAGCTGAGTTAAGTACAATGTTTTTTCATTTTCAGAAAGTATAGCTGTTCTCTATGGCTCATACTGAAATGCTAGAAAAGACTTACATGAAGATGTTCCTTAAAAGCTACAAGGAAGTTGGTTTCACCACAGCATTCTTTCAATGAGTGAATGTTATAGATATTCCATCATGCCCGTAGTGAAATGTTTGATAGGACTTATTTGAAGATTCCCCTAAACAGCTGCAAGCAAGGTGTTTTCACCACAGTGTTCATTCAGAAAATGAATGTTATACGTATTTCTGTCATGCCTCAAGAGAACTATTTGATGTCTTATGTGAGAGTGTTCCTGAACAGCTACAAGCAAGCTTTTTCAACATAGTGTGGTTTCCTTGAATGAATGTTATGGATATCATGTTGCGGCTGTAGAGAAACGTTTGATAAGACATAAATGAAATGCTCATAAAGAGCCACTGGTTTCATCAGAACGTTCTTTCTGGATATGGAAGTGATAGCCATTCTGTAGGCATAATGAAGTGTTTGAAGAGCCTTATACGAAGACATTCCCAAGGCGCCAGAAGTAATCTGGCTTCACCACAGTGTTCTTTCAGTGAACGAGTGTTATAGCTAGTCTGTCATGCCTGTAGTGAAATGTTTAATAAGTCTTATATGAAGAGGTTTCAAACAGCCGCCAGCAAGCCGGGTTTAGCACAGTGTCCTTTAACTGTAAGTAAGTGAGAGCCATTCTGTATGGCATATACTTAAATGTTAGAGAGGTCTTATATGAAGATGTTCCTAAATAGAATCCAACAAGATGTGTTCAGGACAGAATAATTTCATCATAAGATAGTGACAGCCGTTTAGTATGGCATATACTGAAATGCTGAAAAGGACTGAAATGAAGATCTTCCTTAACAGTAAAACCAAGCCACTTTCACCATAGTGTTCTTTCATTGAATGGATGTAATAGATATTCTGTCATGCCTGTAGTTAAATGTTCAATAGGTCTTACATAAAAATACTCCTAATAATCTACCTGAAAGCTATTAAACACAACCTTCTTTCCTTGTAAGAAGGGTATGGCCATGCTGTATGCCATATACTGAAATGCTTGAAAAGCTTTATACGAAGATGTTCCTCAACAGTTACAAGAAAACTGCTTTCATCCCTGTGTTCGTTCAATGAGTGAATGTTTAGAGATTCTGTCATTCCCGCAAAGGAATGTTTAATAAGTCTTACATGAAGATGTTTCTAAACAGCTACAAGGAAATTTTTTTAAATATAGCGTTATTACATTGAATAAACATTAAAGATATCCTGTCATGGCTGTAGGCAAATGTCTGATAAGACTTGAGCAAAATATTAATAAACAATTACTTGCAAGCTGGGTTCATCACAGTATTCTTTCCTGGCTATGGAGATGGTAGCCATTCTGTATGGCATAAAGTGATATGTTTGAAGAGCCTTCGATTTATATTCTTAAACAGCTAACAAGCAAGATGGTTTCTTCACAGTGTTCTTTCAGTGAATGAATGTTCTAGATATTGTCACATCTGTGGTGAAATATTTGATATATGATGTTCCTAAACAGCTACCTATAAACTGGATTCAGCATGTGTTCTTTCATTTTGTGAAAATGATAGTCGCTCTGTGTGGAATATACTTAAGTATTTGAAGTGTATTATGTGCAGATGTTCCTAAACAGTGAAAAGAAGATGGTTTTTGCACAATTTTCTTTCAGATGACAAATGTTATAGACATTGTCACATCTGTAGTCAAATGTTTGATATGATTTATGTGAAAATATCCCTAAACAGCTACCTGTTGGCTTGATTAAGCACAATGCTCTTTCATTGTAAGAAAGTGATAGCTGTTCCATGTGGCATATACTGAAATGTTTGAAATGTCATATGTGAAGATGTTCCTTAAGAGCTACTTGCTAGGTGTTTTCAAGACAATGTTCTTTCAGTGAATGAATGTTGTAGATAGTCTATCACACCCGTAGCGAAATGCTGGATAAGTTTTATGAAGATGTCCCTAAGTAGCTACAAGCAAAATGGTTTCACAACAGTGTTCTTACAGACATTGAAGGTTATAGATATTCTGTCATGCCTGTAGTGAAATGTTTGATAAGACTTGCATGAACACTTACATGAAGATGTTTCTAAACAGCCACAAGCAAGCTTTTTCAACACAGTATTTCATTGAATGGATGTAATAATCATCACATTGTGGCTGCAGAGAAACGTTTGATAAGACACACACAAAATGTTCATAAATAGCATGTGCCAGCTGGTTGCATCACAATGTTGTTTAATTTAATGGAAGTGATCATCATTCTGTATAGCATATGATGTGTTTGAATAGCCTTATATAAAGATATTCCTAAAAACTTATGAGCAATCTGGTTTGACCAGAGTGTGTTCCTCAGTGAATGAATCTTACAGAGATTCTGTCAGAGCAGTAGTGACATGTTTGGTGTTTTGTATGAAGAAACCCTAAATGGCTTCCTGCAAGATGAGTTCAACACAGTGTTATTTCATTTTAAGAAAATGATAGTCATTCTGTTTGGCATAAACGGAAATATTAGAAAAGCCTTATATCAAGAGGTTCCTAATTAGCTACCAGCAATCTGGCTTCACAATAGTGTTCTTTCATTGAATGGATGTAATAGATACTTTGTAGTGAAATGTATGATAAGTCTCTTATGAAAAGGTTCCTAAACAGCTGCCTGCAATCTGGCTTCAGCACATTATATCATTGTCTCAAAGTGATATTCATTCAGTATGTCTTATATGGAAACGCTTGAAATGGTGAACATGAAGAAGTTTCTAAATATATACAAGCAAGATTGTTTCTCCACAGTTTTCTTTCAGTGACTGAATGTTATGTATAGTCTGTCACGACTATTGTAAAATGTTTGATAAGTCTTATGTAAAAACGTTCCTAGATAGCTATCTGTGAGCTCTATTTAGCACAGTGTTCTTTCATTGTAGGAAAATGATACCCATTCATTATGGCATATACTGAAATGTGAGAAATGTCTTAAATACAAATGTTCCTAATAATAGCTTCAAGATGCTTTCACCACAGAGTTCTTTCAGTGAAACAATATTGCAGATATTCTGTGACACTTGTAGTGAAGTGTTAGTTAAAACTTACTTGCAAGCTGGATTCAGCACAGTGTTTCTTTCATTGTTTGAAACTCATATTCAATCAGAACAGCAAATATTGAAATGGTTATAATGACTAATATGAAGATGATCCTTAATGGCTGCAAGTAAGATGGTTTCACCACAGTTTTCTCTCAGTGAACAAATGCTATATATATTCTGTCCCGCATGCAATGAAATGTTTGTTAAGTCTTATATGAACATGTTCCTAAACAGCTACCCGCAAACTGGGCTTAGAACAGTGTTCTCACACTGTTAGTAATTGATAGGTCATCTGTAGGGCATATGCTGAAATGTTTGAAATGTCTTATGTGAATATGCCCCTAAACAGCTGTAAGCACATTTGTTTCACCAGAGTCCCTTTAGTGTCTGAATCTTATGGATATTTTTCAAGTCTGTAGTGTAATTTTTTAAGTATTTTATGAAGTTCTTCCTAAACAGATACTAGGAAACAAGGGTTCAGCTCATCCTTCTTTCCTTGAGTGAATATTAAAATCATTCTGTCATGACCATAGCGCAATATTTGTTAAGACTTATAAAAAGATATTTCTAAAAGACAACTTTCCAGCTGGGTTCTTAACATTGTTCTTTCATTTTATGGAAGTGATAACCATTCTGGATGGAATACACTGAAACGTTTGAAAAGACTTGTATGAAGATACTCCTAAATAGCTACAAGCAATCTGGTTACACCACAGCGTTCTTTCATTTAATAAACTTTATATATAGTCTCCTATAGCTGTAGTGAAATGTTTTATATCATATATGAAAATGTTCCTACAGCTACCTGCAAGCTGGGATCAGCACACTGACTTTTCATTGTAATAAAGTGACAGTTACTTTGTACGGCATACACTGAAATGTCAGAAAAGACTTATATGAGTGTATTTCTAAAGAGATACAAGCAAGCTGGTTTCACAATAGTGATCTTTCATTGAATTAATGTAATAGATATTCTGTCGCACATGTTGTGAAATGTTCAATAAATCTTACATGAAAATGTTACTATAAGTCTACCTGAAAGCTGAGTTAAGTACAATGTTTTTTCATTTTAAGAAAGTATAGCTGTTCTCTATGGCTCATACTGAAATGCTACAAAAGACTTACATGAAGATGTTCCTTAAAAGCTACAAGGAAGTTGGTTTCACCACAGCATTCTTTCAATGAGTGAATGTTATAGATATTCCATCATGCCCGTAGTGAAATGTTTGATAGAACTTATTTGAAGATTCCCCTAAACAGCTGCAAGCAAGGTGTTTTCACCACAGTGTTCATTCAGAAAATGAATGTTATACGTATTTCTGTCATGCCTCAAGAGAACTATTTGATGTCTTATGTGAGAGTGTTCCTGAACAGCTACAAGCAAGCTTTTTCAACATAGTGTGGTTTCCTTGAATGAATGTTATGGATATCATGTTGCGGCTGTAGAGAAACGTTTGATAAGACATAAGTGAAATGCTCATAAAGAGCCACTGGTTTCATCAGAACGTTCTTTCTGGATATGGAAGTGATAGCCATTCTGTAGGCATAATGAAGTGTTTGAAGAGCCTTATACGAAGACATTCCCAAGGCGCCAGAAGTAATCTGGCTTCACCACAGTGTTCTTTCAGTGAACGAGTGTTATAGCTAGTCTGTCATGCCTGTAGTGAAATGTTTAATAAGTCTTATATGAAGAGGTTTCAAACAGCCGCCAGCAAGCCGGGTTTAGCACAGTGTCCTTTAACTGTAAGTAAGTGAGAGCCATTCTGTATGGCATATACTTAAATGTTAGAGAGGTCTTATATGAAGATGTTCCTAAATAGAATCCAACAAGATGTGTTCAGGACAGAATAATTTCATCATAAGATAGTGACAGCCGTTTAGTATGGCATATACTGAAATGCTGAAAAGGACTGAAATGAAGATCTTCCTTAACAGTAAAACCAAGCCACTTTCACCATAGTGTTCTTTCATTGAATGGATGTAATAGATATTCTGTCATGCCTGTAGTTAAATGTTCAATAGGTCTTACATAAAAATACTCCTAATAATCTACCTGAAAGCTATTAAACACAACCTTCTTTCCTTGTAAGAAGGGTATGGCCATGCTGTATGCCATATACTGAAATGCTTGAAAAGCTTTATACGAAGATGTTCCTCAACAGTTACAAGAAAACTGCTTTCATCCCTGTGTTCGTTCAATGAGTGAATGTTTAGAGATTCTGTCATTCCCGCAAAGGAATGTTTAATAAGTCTTACATGAAGATGTTTCTAAACAGCTACAAGGAAATTTTTTTAAATATAGCGTTATTACATTGAATAAACATTAAAGATATCCTGTCATGGCTGTAGGCAAATGTCTGATAAGACTTGAGCAAAATATTAATAAACAATTACTTGCAAGCTGGGTTCATCACAGTATTCTTTCCTGGCTATGGAGATGGTAGCCATTCTGTATGGCATAAAGTGATATGTTTGAAGAGCCTTCGATTTATATTCTTAAACAGCTAACAAGCAAGATGGTTTCTTCACAGTGTTCTTTCAGTGAATGAATGTTCTAGATATTGTCACATCTGTGGTGAAATATTTGATATATGATGTTCCTAAACAGCTACCTATAAACTGGATTCAGCATGTGTTCTTTCATTTTGTGAAAATGATAGTCGCTCTGTGTGGAATATACTTAAGTATTTGAAGTGTATTATGTGCAGATGTTCCTAAACAGTGAAAAGAAGATGGTTTTTGCACAATTTTCTTTCAGATGACAAATGTTATAGACATTGTCACATCTGTAGTCAAATGTTTGATATGATTTATGTGAAAATATCCCTAAACAGCTACCTGTTGGCTTGATTAAGCACAATGCTCTTTCATTGTAAGAAAGTGATAGCTGTTCCATGTGGCATATACTGAAATGTTTGAAATGTCATATGTGAAGATGTTCCTTAAGAGCTACTTGCTCGGTGTTTTCAAGACAATGTTCTTTCAGTGAATGAATGTTGTAGATAGTCTATCACACCCGTAGCGAAATGCTGGATAAGTTTTATGAAGATGTCCCTAAGTAGCTACAAGCAAAATGGTTTCACAACAGTGTTCTTACAGACATTGAAGGTTATAGATATTCTGTCATGCCTGTAGTGAAATGTTTGATAAGACTTGCATGAACACTTACATGAAGATGTTTCTAAACAGCCACAAGCAAGCTTTTTCAACACAGTATTTCATTGAATGGATGTAATAATCATCACATTGTGGCTGCAGAGAAACGTTTGATAAGACACACACAAAATGTTCATAAATAGCATGTGCCAGCTGGTTGCATCACAATGTTGTTTAATTTAATGGAAGTGATCATCATTCTGTATAGCATATGATGTGTTTGAATAGCCTTATATAAAGATATTCCTAAAAACTTATGAGCAATCTGGTTTGACCAGAGTGTGTTCCTCAGTGAATGAATCTTACAGAGATTCTGTCAGAGCAGTAGTGACATGTTTGGTGTTTTGTATGAAGAAACCCTAAATGGCTTCCTGCAAGATGAGTTCAACACAGTGTTATTTCATTTTAAGAAAATGATAGTCATTCTGTTTGGCATAAACGGAAATATTAGAAAAGCCTTATATCAAGAGGTTCCTAATTAGCTACCAGCAATCTGGCTTCACAATAGTGTTCTTTCATTGAATGGATGTAATAGATACTTTGTAGTGAAATGTATGATAAGTCTCTTATGAAAAGGTTCCTAAACAGCTGCCTGCAATCTGGCTTCAGCACATTATATCATTGTCTCAAAGTGATATTCATTCAGTATGTCTTATATGGAAACGCTTGAAATGGTGAACATGAAGAAGTTTCTAAATATATACAAGCAAGATTGTTTCTCCACAGTTTTCTTTCAGTGACTGAATGTTATGTATAGTCTGTCACGACTATTGTAAAATGTTTGATAAGTCTTATGTAGAAACGTTCCTAGATAGCTATCTGTGAGCTCTATTTAGCACAGTGTTCTTTCATTGTAGGAAAATGATACCCATTCATTATGGCATATACTGAAATGTGAGAAATGTCTTAAATACAAATGTTCCTAATAATAGCTTCAAGATGCTTTCACCACAGAGTTCTTTCAGTGAAACAATATTGCAGATATTCTGTGACACTTGTAGTGAAGTGTTAGTTAAAACTTACTTGCAAGCTGGATTCAGCACAGTGTTTCTTTCATTGTTTGAAACTCATATTCAATCAGAACAGCAAATATTGAAATGGTTATAATGACTAATATGAAGATGATCCTTAATGGCTGCAAGTAAGATGGTTTCACCACAGTTTTCTCTCAGTGAACAAATGCTATATATATTCTGTCCCGCATGCAATGAAATGTTTGTTAAGTCTTATATGAACATGTTCCTAAACAGCTACCCGCAAACTGGGCTTAGAACAGTGTTCTCACACTGTTAGTAATTGATAGGTCATCTGTAGGGCATATGCTGAAATGTTTGAAATGTCTTATGTGAATATGCCCCTAAACAGCTGTAAGCACATTTGTTTCACCAGAGTCCCTTTAGTGTCTGAATCTTATGGATATTTTTCAAGTCTGTAGTGTAATTTTTTAAGTATTTTATGAAGTTCTTCCTAAACAGATACTAGGAAACAAGGGTTCAGCTCATCCTTCTTTCCTTGAGTGAATATTAAAATCATTCTGTCATGACCATAGCGCAATATTTGTTAAGACTTATAAAAAGATATTTCTAAAAGACAACTTTCCAGCTGGGTTCTTAACATTGTTCTTTCATTTTATGGAAGTGATAACCATTCTGGATGGAATACACTGAAACGTTTGAAAAGACTTGTATGAAGATACTCCTAAATAGCTACAAGCAATCTGGTTACACCACAGCGTTCTTTCATTTAATAAACTTTATATATAGTCTCCTATAGCTGTAGTGAAATGTTTTATATCATATATGAAAATGTTCCTACAGCTACCTGCAAGCTGGGATCAGCACACTGACTTTTCATTGTAATAAAGTGATAGTTACTTTGTACGGCATACACTGAAATGTCAGAAAAGACTTATATGAGTGTATTTCTAAAGAGATACAAGCAAGCTGGTTTCACAATAGTGATCTTTCATTGAATTAATGTAATAGATATTCTGTCGCACATGTTGTGAAATGTTCAATAAATCTTACATGAAAATGTTACTATAAGTCTACCTGAAAGCTGAGTTAAGTACAATGTTTTTTCATTTTAAGAAAGTATAGCTGTTCTCTATGGCTCATACTGAAATGCTACAAAAGACTTACATGAAGATGTTCCTTAAAAGCTACAAGGAAGTTGGTTTCACCACAGCATTCTTTCAATGAGTGAATGTTATAGATATTCCATCATGCCCGTAGTGAAATGTTTGATAGGACTTATTTGAAGATTCCCCTAAACAGCTGCAAGCAAGGTGTTTTCACCACAGTGTTCATTCAGAAAATGAATGTTATACGTATTTCTGTCATGCCTCAAGAGAACTATTTGATGTCTTATGTGAGAGTGTTCCTGAACAGCTACAAGCAAGCTTTTTCAACATAGTGTGGTTTCCTTGAATGAATGTTATGGATATCATGTTGCGGCTGTAGAGAAACGTTTGATAAGACATAAATGAAATGCTCATAAAGAGCCACTGGTTTCATCAGAACGTTCTTTCTGGATATGGAAGTGATAGCCATTCTGTAGGCATAATGAAGTGTTTGAAGAGCCTTATACGAAGACATTCCCAAGGCGCCAGAAGTAATCTGGCTTCACCACAGTGTTCTTTCAGTGAACGAGTGTTATAGCTAGTCTGTCATGCCTGTAGTGAAATGTTTAATAAGTCTTATATGAAGAGGTTTCAAACAGCCGCCAGCAAGCCGGGTTTAGCACAGTGTCCTTTAACTGTAAGTAAGTGAGAGCCATTCTGTATGGCATATACTTAAATGTTAGAGAGGTCTTATATGAAGATGTTCCTAAATAGAATCCAACAAGATGTGTTCAGGACAGAATAATTTCATCATAAGATAGTGACAGCCGTTTAGTATGGCATATACTGAAATGCTGAAAAGGACTGAAATGAAGATCTTCCTTAACAGTAAAACCAAGCCACTTTCACCATAGTGTTCTTTCATTGAATGGATGTAATAGATATTCTGTCATGCCTGTAGTTAAATGTTCAATAGGTCTTACATAAAAATACTCCTAATAATCTACCTGAAAGCTATTAAACACAACCTTCTTTCCTTGTAAGAAGGGTATGGCCATGCTGTATGCCATATACTGAAATGCTTGAAAAGCTTTATACGAAGATGTTCCTCAACAGTTACAAGAAAACTGCTTTCATCCCTGTGTTCGTTCAATGAGTGAATGTTTAGAGATTCTGTCATTCCCGCAAAGGAATGTTTAATAAGTCTTACATGAAGATGTTTCTAAACAGCTACAAGGAAATTTTTTTAAATATAGCGTTATTACATTGAATAAACATTAAAGATATCCTGTCATGGCTGTAGGCAAATGTCTGATAAGACTTGAGCAAAATATTAATAAACAATTACTTGCAAGCTGGGTTCATCACAGTATTCTTTCCTGGCTATGGAGATGGTAGCCATTCTGTATGGCATAAAGTGATATGTTTGAAGAGCCTTCGATTTATATTCTTAAACAGCTAACAAGCAAGATGGTTTCTTCACAGTGTTCTTTCAGTGAATGAATGTTCTAGATATTGTCACATCTGTGGTGAAATATTTGATATATGATGTTCCTAAACAGCTACCTATAAACTGGATTCAGCATGTGTTCTTTCATTTTGTGAAAATGATAGTCGCTCTGTGTGGAATATACTTAAGTATTTGAAGTGTATTATGTGCAGATGTTCCTAAACAGTGAAAAGAAGATGGTTTTTGCACAATTTTCTTTCAGATGACAAATGTTATAGACATTGTCACATCTGTAGTCAAATGTTTGATATGATTTATGTGAAAATATCCCTAAACAGCTACCTGTTGGCTTGATTAAGCACAATGCTCTTTCATTGTAAGAAAGTGATAGCTGTTCCATGTGGCATATACTGAAATGTTTGAAATGTCATATGTGAAGATGTTCCTTAAGAGCTACTTGCTAGGTGTTTTCAAGACAATGTTCTTTCAGTGAATGAATGTTGTAGATAGTCTATCACACCCGTAGCGAAATGCTGGATAAGTTTTATGAAGATGTCCCTAAGTAGCTACAAGCAAAATGGTTTCACAACAGTGTTCTTACAGACATTGAAGGTTATAGATATTCTGTCATGCCTGTAGTGAAATGTTTGATAAGACTTGCATGAACACTTACATGAAGATGTTTCTAAACAGCCACAAGCAAGCTTTTTCAACACAGTATTTCATTGAATGGATGTAATAATCATCACATTGTGGCTGCAGAGAAACGTTTGATAAGACACGCACAAAATGTTCATAAATAGCATGTGCCAGCTGGTTGCATCACAATGTTGTTTAATTTAATGGAAGTGATCATCATTCTGTATAGCATATGATGTGTTTGAATAGCCTTATATAAAGATATTCCTAAAAACTTATGAGCAATCTGGTTTGACCAGAGTGTGTTCCTCAGTGAATGAATCTTACAGAGATTCTGTCAGAGCAGTAGTGACATGTTTGGTGTTTTGTATGAAGAAACCCTAAATGGCTTCCTGCAAGATGAGTTCAACACAGTGTTATTTCATTTTAAGAAAATGATAGTCATTCTGTTTGGCATAAACTGAAATATTAGAAAAGCCTTATATCAAGAGGTTCCTAATTAGCTACCAGCAATCTGGCTTCACAATAGTGTTCTTTCATTGAATGGATGTAATAGATACTTTGTAGTGAAATGTATGATAAGTCTCTTATGAAAAGGTTCCTAAACAGCTGCCTGCAATCTGGCTTCAGCACATTATATCATTGTCTCAAAGTGATATTCATTCAGTATGTCTTATATGGAAACGCTTGAAATGGTGAACATGAAGAAGTTTCTAAATATATACAAGCAAGATTGTTTCTCCACAGTTTTCTTTCAGTGACTGAATGTTATGTATAGTCTGTCACGACTATTGTAAAATGTTTGATGAGTCTTATGTAGAAACGTTCCTAGATAGCTATCTGTGAGCTCTATTTAGCACAGTGTTCTTTCATTGTAGGAAAATGATACCCATTCATTATGGCATATACTGAAATGTGAGAAATGTCTTAAATACAAATGTTCCTAATAATAGCTTCAAGATGCTTTCACCACAGAGTTCTTTCAGTGAAACAATATTGCAGATATTCTGTGACACTTGTAGTGAAGTGTTAGTTAAAACTTACTTGCAAGCTGGATTCAGCACAGTGTTTCTTTCATTGTTTGAAACTCATATTCAATCAGAACAGCAAATATTGAAATGGTTATAATGACTAATATGAAGATGATCCTTAATGGCTGCAAGTAAGATGGTTTCACCACAGTTTTCTCTCAGTGAACAAATGCTATATATATTCTGTCCCGCATGCAATGAAATGTTTGTTAAGTCTTATATGAACATGTTCCTAAACAGCTACCCGCAAACTGGGCTTAGAACAGTGTTCTCACACTGTTAGTAATTGATAGGTCATCTGTAGGGCATATGCTGAAATGTTTGAAATGTCTTATGTGAATATGCCCCTAAACAGCTGTAAGCACATTTGTTTCACCAGAGTCCCTTTAGTGTCTGAATCTTATGGATATTTTTCAAGTCTGTAGTGTAATTTTTTAAGTATTTTATGAAGTTCTTCCTAAACAGATACTAGGAAACAAGGGTTCAGCTCATCCTTCTTTCCTTGAGTGAATATTAAAATCATTCTGTCATGACCATAGCGCAATATTTGTTAAGACTTATAAAAAGATATTTCTAAAAGACAACTTTCCAGCTGGGTTCTTAACATTGTTCTTTCATTTTATGGAAGTGATAACCATTCTGGATGGAATACACTGAAACGTTTGAAAAGACTTGTATGAAGATACTCCTAAATAGCTACAAGCAATCTGGTTACACCACAGCGTTCTTTCATTTAATAAACTTTATATATAGTCTCCTATAGCTGTAGTGAAATGTTTTATATCATATATGAAAATGTTCCTACAGCTACCTGCAAGCTGGGATCAGCACACTGACTTTTCATTGTAATAAAGTGACAGTTACTTTGTACGGCATACACTGAAATGTCAGAAAAGACTTATATGAGTGTATTTCTAAAGAGATACAAGCAAGCTGGTTTCACAATAGTGATCTTTCATTGAATTAATGTAATAGATATTCTGTCGCACATGTTGTGAAATGTTCAATAAATCTTACATGAAAATGTTACTATAAGTCTACCTGAAAGCTGAGTTAAGTACAATGTTTTTTCATTTTAAGAAAGTATAGCTGTTCTCTATGGCTCATACTGAAATGCTACAAAAGACTTACATGAAGATGTTCCTTAAAAGCTACAAGGAAGTTGGTTTCACCACAGCATTCTTTCAATGAGTGAATGTTATAGATATTCCATCATGCCCGTAGTGAAATGTTTGATAGGACTTATTTGAAGATTCCCCTAAACAGCTGCAAGCAAGGTGTTTTCACCACAGTGTTCATTCAGAAAATGAATGTTATACGTATTTCTGTCATGCCTCAAGAGAACTATTTGATGTCTTATGTGAGAGTGTTCCTGAACAGCTACAAGCAAGCTTTTTCAACATAGTGTGGTTTCCTTGAATGAATGTTATGGATATCATGTTGCGGCTGTAGAGAAACGTTTGATAAGACATAAATGAAATGCTCATAAAGAGCCACTGGTTTCATCAGAACGTTCTTTCTGGATATGGAAGTGATAGCCATTCTGTAGGCATAATGAAGTGTTTGAAGAGCCTTATACGAAGACATTCCCAAGGCGCCAGAAGTAATCTGGCTTCACCACAGTGTTCTTTCAGTGAACGAGTGTTATAGCTAGTCTGTCATGCCTGTAGTGAAATGTTTAATAAGTCTTATATGAAGAGGTTTCAAACAGCCGCCAGCAAGCCGGGTTTAGCACAGTGTCCTTTAACTGTAAGTAAGTGAGAGCCATTCTGTATGGCATATACTTAAATGTTAGAGAGGTCTTATATGAAGATGTTCCTAAATAGAATCCAACAAGATGTGTTCAGGACAGAATAATTTCATCATAAGATAGTGACAGCCGTTTAGTATGGCATATACTGAAATGCTGAAAAGGACTGAAATGAAGATCTTCCTTAACAGTAAAACCAAGCCACTTTCACCATAGTGTTCTTTCATTGAATGGATGTAATAGATATTCTGTCATGCCTGTAGTTAAATGTTCAATAGGTCTTACATAAAAATACTCCTAATAATCTACCTGAAAGCTATTAAACACAACCTTCTTTCCTTGTAAGAAGGGTATGGCCATGCTGTATGCCATATACTGAAATGCTTGAAAAGCTTTATACGAAGATGTTCCTCAACAGTTACAAGAAAACTGCTTTCATCCCTGTGTTCGTTCAATGAGTGAATGTTTAGAGATTCTGTCATTCCTGCAAAGGAATGTTTAATAAGTCTTACATGAAGATGTTTCTAAACAGCTACAAGGAAATTTTTTTAAATATAGCGTTATTACATTGAATAAACATTAAAGATATCCTGTCATGGCTGTAGGCAAATGTCTGATAAGACTTGAGCAAAATATTAATAAACAATTACTTGCAAGCTGGGTTCATCACAGTATTCTTTCCTGGCTATGGAGATGGTAGCCATTCTGTATGGCATAAAGTGATATGTTTGAAGAGCCTTCGATTTATATTCTTAAACAGCTAACAAGCAAGATGGTTTCTTCACAGTGTTCTTTCAGTGAATGAATGTTCTAGATATTGTCACATCTGTGGTGAAATATTTGATATATGATGTTCCTAAACAGCTACCTATAAACTGGATTCAGCATGTGTTCTTTCATTTTGTGAAAATGATAGTCGCTCTGTGTGGAATATACTTAAGTATTTGAAGTGTATTATGTGCAGATGTTCCTAAACAGTGAAAAGAAGATGGTTTTTGCACAATTTTCTTTCAGATGACAAATGTTATAGACATTGTCACATCTGTAGTCAAATGTTTGATATGATTTATGTGAAAATATCCCTAAACAGCTACCTGTTGGCTTGATTAAGCACAATGCTCTTTCATTGTAAGAAAGTGATAGCTGTTCCATGTGGCATATACTGAAATGTTTGAAATGTCATATGTGAAGATGTTCCTTAAGAGCTACTTGCTAGGTGTTTTCAAGACAATGTTCTTTCAGTGAATGAATGTTGTAGATAGTCTATCACACCCGTAGCGAAATGCTGGATAAGTTTTATGAAGATGTCCCTAAGTAGCTACAAGCAAAATGGTTTCACAACAGTGTTCTTACAGACATTGAAGGTTATAGATATTCTGTCATGCCTGTAGTGAAATGTTTGATAAGACTTGCATGAACACTTACATGAAGATGTTTCTAAACAGCCACAAGCAAGCTTTTTCAACACAGTATTTCATTGAATGGATGTAATAATCATCACATTGTGGCTGCAGAGAAACGTTTGATAAGACACACACAAAATGTTCATAAATAGCATGTGCCAGCTGGTTGCATCACAATGTTGTTTAATTTAATGGAAGTGATCATCATTCTGTATAGCATATGATGTGTTTGAATAGCCTTATATAAAGATATTCCTAAAAACTTATGAGCAATCTGGTTTGACCAGAGTGTGTTCCTCAGTGAATGAATCTTACAGAGATTCTGTCAGAGCAGTAGTGACATGTTTGGTGTTTTGTATGAAGAAACCCTAAATGGCTTCCTGCAAGATGAGTTCAACACAGTGTTATTTCATTTTAAGAAAATGATAGTCATTCTGTTTGGCATAAACTGAAATATTAGAAAAGCCTTATATCAAGAGGTTCCTAATTAGCTACCAGCAATCTGGCTTCACAATAGTGTTCTTTCATTGAATGGATGTAATAGATACTTTGTAGTGAAATGTATGATAAGTCTCTTATGAAAAGGTTCCTAAACAGCTGCCTGCAATCTGGCTTCAGCACATTATATCATTGTCTCAAAGTGATATTCATTCAGTATGTCTTATATGGAAACGCTTGAAATGGTGAACATGAAGAAGTTTCTAAATATATACAAGCAAGATTGTTTCTCCACAGTTTTCTTTCAGTGACTGAATGTTATGTATAGTCTGTCACGACTATTGTAAAATGTTTGATGAGTCTTATGTAGAAACGTTCCTAGATAGCTATCTGTGAGCTCTATTTAGCACAGTGTTCTTTCATTGTAGGAAAATGATACCCATTCATTATGGCATATACTGAAATGTGAGAAATGTCTTAAATACAAATGTTCCTAATAATAGCTTCAAGATGCTTTCACCACAGAGTTCTTTCAGTGAAACAATATTGCAGATATTCTGTGACACTTGTAGTGAAGTGTTAGTTAAAACTTACTTGCAAGCTGGATTCAGCACAGTGTTTCTTTCATTGTTTGAAACTCATATTCAATCAGAACAGCAAATATTGAAATGGTTATAATGACTAATATGAAGATGATCCTTAATGGCTGCAAGTAAGATGGTTTCACCACAGTTTTCTCTCAGTGAACAAATGCTATATATATTCTGTCCCGCATGCAATGAAATGTTTGTTAAGTCTTATATGAACATGTTCCTAAACAGCTACCCGCAAACTGGGCTTAGAACAGTGTTCTCACACTGTTAGTAATTGATAGGTCATCTGTAGGGCATATGCTGAAATGTTTGAAATGTCTTATGTGAATATGCCCCTAAACAGCTGTAAGCACATTTGTTTCACCAGAGTCCCTTTAGTGTCTGAATCTTATGGATATTTTTCAAGTCTGTAGTGTAATTTTTTAAGTATTTTATGAAGTTCTTCCTAAACAGATACTAGGAAACAAGGGTTCAGCTCATCCTTCTTTCCTTGAGTGAATATTAAAATCATTCTGTCATGACCATAGCGCAATATTTGTTAAGACTTATAAAAAGATATTTCTAAAAGACAACTTTCCAGCTGGGTTCTTAACATTGTTCTTTCATTTTATGGAAGTGATAACCATTCTGGATGGAATACACTGAAACGTTTGAAAAGACTTGTATGAAGATACTCCTAAATAGCTACAAGCAATCTGGTTACACCACAGCGTTCTTTCATTTAATAAACTTTATATATAGTCTCCTATAGCTGTAGTGAAATGTTTTATATCATATATGAAAATGTTCCTACAGCTACCTGCAAGCTTGGATCAGCACACTGACTTTTCATTGTAATAAAGTGATAGTTACTTTGTACGGCATACACTGAAATGTCAGAAAAGACTTATATGAGTGTATTTCTAAAGAGATACAAGCAAGCTGGTTTCACAATAGTGATCTTTCATTGAATTAATGTAATAGATATTCTGTCGCACATGTTGTGAAATGTTCAATAAATCTTACATGAAAATGTTACTATAAGTCTACCTGAAAGCTGAGTTAAGTACAATGTTTTTTCATTTTAAGAAAGTATAGCTGTTCTCTATGGCTCATACTGAAATGCTACAAAAGACTTACATGAAGATGTTCCTTAAAAGCTACAAGGAAGTTGGTTTCACCACAGCATTCTTTCAATGAGTGAATGTTATAGATATTCCATCATGCCCGTAGTGAAATGTTTGATAGGACTTATTTGAAGATTCCCCTAAACAGCTGCAAGCAAGGTGTTTTCACCACAGTGTTCATTCAGAAAATGAATGTTATACGTATTTCTGTCATGCCTCAAGAGAACTATTTGATGTCTTATGTGAGAGTGTTCCTGAACAGCTACAAGCAAGCTTTTTCAACATAGTGTGGTTTCCTTGAATGAATGTTATGGATATCATGTTGCGGCTGTAGAGAAACGTTTGATAAGACATAAATGAAATGCTCATAAAGAGCCACTGGTTTCATCAGAACGTTCTTTCTGGATATGGAAGTGATAGCCATTCTGTAGGCATAATGAAGTGTTTGAAGAGCCTTATACGAAGACATTCCCAAGGCGCCAGAAGTAATCTGGCTTCACCACAGTGTTCTTTCAGTGAACGAGTGTTATAGCTAGTCTGTCATGCCTGTAGTGAAATGTTTAATAAGTCTTATATGAAGAGGTTTCAAACAGCCGCCAGCAAGCCGGGTTTAGCACAGTGTCCTTTAACTGTAAGTAAGTGAGAGCCATTCTGTATGGCATATACTTAAATGTTAGAGAGGTCTTATATGAAGATGTTCCTAAATAGAATCCAACAAGATGTGTTCAGGACAGAATAATTTCATCATAAGATAGTGACAGCCGTTTAGTATGGCATATACTGAAATGCTGAAAAGGACTGAAATGAAGATCTTCCTTAACAGTAAAACCAAGCCACTTTCACCATAGTGTTCTTTCATTGAATGGATGTAATAGATATTCTGTCATGCCTGTAGTTAAATGTTCAATAGGTCTTACATAAAAATACTCCTAATAATCTACCTGAAAGCTATTAAACACAACCTTCTTTCCTTGTAAGAAGGGTATGGCCATGCTGTATGCCATATACTGAAATGCTTGAAAAGCTTTATACGAAGATGTTCCTCAACAGTTACAAGAAAACTGCTTTCATCCCTGTGTTCGTTCAATGAGTGAATGTTTAGAGATTCTGTCATTCCCGCAAAGGAATGTTTAATAAGTCTTACATGAAGATGTTTCTAAACAGCTACAAGGAAATTTTTTTAAATATAGCGTTATTACATTGAATAAACATTAAAGATATCCTGTCATGGCTGTAGGCAAATGTCTGATAAGACTTGAGCAAAATATTAATAAACAATTACTTGCAAGCTGGGTTCATCACAGTATTCTTTCCTGGCTATGGAGATGGTAGCCATTCTGTATGGCATAAAGTGATATGTTTGAAGAGCCTTCGATTTATATTCTTAAACAGCTAACAAGCAAGATGGTTTCTTCACAGTGTTCTTTCAGTGAATGAATGTTCTAGATATTGTCACATCTGTGGTGAAATATTTGATATATGATGTTCCTAAACAGCTACCTATAAACTGGATTCAGCATGTGTTCTTTCATTTTGTGAAAATGATAGTCGCTCTGTGTGGAATATACTTAAGTATTTGAAGTGTATTATGTGCAGATGTTCCTAAACAGTGAAAAGAAGATGGTTTTTGCACAATTTTCTTTCAGATGACAAATGTTATAGACATTGTCACATCTGTAGTCAAATGTTTGATATGATTTATGTGAAAATATCCCTAAACAGCTACCTGTTGGCTTGATTAAGCACAATGCTCTTTCATTGTAAGAAAGTGATAGCTGTTCCATGTGGCATATACTGAAATGTTTGAAATGTCATATGTGAAGATGTTCCTTAAGAGCTACTTGCTCGGTGTTTTCAAGACAATGTTCTTTCAGTGAATGAATGTTGTAGATAGTCTATCACACCCGTAGCGAAATGCTGGATAAGTTTTATGAAGATGTCCCTAAGTAGCTACAAGCAAAATGGTTTCACAACAGTGTTCTTACAGACATTGAAGGTTATAGATATTCTGTCATGCCTGTAGTGAAATGTTTGATAAGACTTGCATGAACACTTACATGAAGATGTTTCTAAACAGCCACAAGCAAGCTTTTTCAACACAGTATTTCATTGAATGGATGTAATAATCATCACATTGTGGCTGCAGAGAAACGTTTGATAAGACACACACAAAATGTTCATAAATAGCATGTGCCAGCTGGTTGCATCACAATGTTGTTTAATTTAATGGAAGTGATCATCATTCTGTATAGCATATGATGTGTTTGAATAGCCTTATATAAAGATATTCCTAAAAACTTATGAGCAATCTGGTTTGACCAGAGTGTGTTCCTCAGTGAATGAATCTTACAGAGATTCTGTCAGAGCAGTAGTGACATGTTTGGTGTTTTGTATGAAGAAACCCTAAATGGCTTCCTGCAAGATGAGTTCAACACAGTGTTATTTCATTTTAAGAAAATGATAGTCATTCTGTTTGGCATAAACTGAAATATTAGAAAAGCCTTATATCAAGAGGTTCCTAATTAGCTACCAGCAATCTGGCTTCACAATAGTGTTCTTTCATTGAATGGATGTAATAGATACTTTGTAGTGAAATGTATGATAAGTCTCTTATGAAAAGGTTCCTAAACAGCTGCCTGCAATCTGGCTTCAGCACATTATATCATTGTCTCAAAGTGATATTCATTCAGTATGTCTTATATGGAAACGCTTGAAATGGTGAACATGAAGAAGTTTCTAAATATATACAAGCAAGATTGTTTCCCTCCACAGTTTTCTTTCAGTGACTGAATGTTATGTATAGTCTGTCACGACTATTGTAAAATGTTTGATAAGTCTTATGTAGAAACGTTCCTAGATAGCTATCTGTGAGCTCTATTTAGCACAGTGTTCTTTCATTGTAGGAAAATGATACCCATTCATTATGGCATATACTGAAATGTGAGAAATGTCTTAAATACAAATGTTCCTAATAATAGCTTCAAGATGCTTTCACCACAGAGTTCTTTCAGTGAAACAATATTGCAGATATTCTGTGACACTTGTAGTGAAGTGTTAGTTAAAACTTACTTGCAAGCTGGATTCAGCACAGTGTTTCTTTCATTGTTTGAAACTCATATTCAATCAGAACAGCAAATATTGAAATGGTTATAATGACTAATATGAAGATGATCCTTAATGGCTGCAAGTAAGATGGTTTCACCACAGTTTTCTCTCAGTGAACAAATGCTATATATATTCTGTCCGCATGCAATGAAATGTTTGTTAAGTCTTATATGAACATGTTCCTAAACAGCTACCCGCAAACTGGGCCTTAGAACAGTGTTCTCACACTGTTAGTAATTGATAGGTCATCTGTAGGGCATATGCTGAAATGTTTGAAATGTCTTATGTGAATATGCCCCTAAACAGCTGTAAGCACATTTGTTTCACCAGAGTCCCTTTAGT